>NC_092279.1:24619184-24621684 GCF_036320965.1 Panulirus ornatus
GGGGAAACGAGAGATAGAGGAACTGTGAAAGGAGGAGGTAGGAGGAGTTCTTTAGGTTACCCTTTTGTTGGGGGGGGGGAGGGTAAATGTTCAGAGGGGCGTGGGGGGGAGAAGAGAAGGAGGGTGCATCTGGGGAGATAATGGACGTTGGTGGGATGGAGGCAGGAGGGCTGGGGTGAGTGGGTGGTAAGAAGGAGGTTCAGGGAAAATTGATGGAAGATGATGGAAAGTATAGTGCCAGGGTTGTTGAACGGGAGGAGGTGTGAGGGAGGGAGTGAGGGAGAGGTGCTGATTCGCTGGCTGGGCATGGAGAGGGATTCTCCGTAAAGGGGTTTAGTGGAGTAAGATGGCGCGCGCGTGTGTGTGTGTGTGTGTGTGTGTGTGTGTGTGTGTGTGTGTGTGTGTGTGTGGAGGGCGACGTCTCCAGCGTTCCTCTGTAGCGGGAGAAGAGAAGAAGGAGAGATTTTATGGGGTGGGGGGAGTTTTTACGGTGGATGTGAAGACGTGAGTGTGTAGAGTGACAAGGTCAGGGTGGAGGCGGATTTTGGATTCCACTGGAAAAATTAATGGGTGAGTGAGGAACAGTGGTCGTACATGTTACGATGGAGAGGGGCGAGGAGAGATGGTTGGCTCCCCCGTTGCTGCGGTTGGCTCCCCCGTCTCTATGGTTGGCTCCTCCATCGCTATGGTTGGCTCCCCCAGTCGCTATGGTTGGCTCCCCCAGTCGCTATGGTTGGCTCCCCCGTCACTCTGGCTTTCGTAATAATTACAGTGTAGCCAAGAGTTTAATCCTAGGCCAATGGCGCCCCCCCCCCCAACTTCCTATGATCTGGTACCTCCTGTTGGTGTGAGAATTAGGTGAACCAACATGAATGGTAAACACTGGTTTCGTCTGTGTTGAACCGCGTGGCCGGAGAGAACGTTCGAGTCCTGGTTACAGGCAGTCGGTCCACAGTCAACCCGGCTGTTCTTCCTTCCTACAGCTAGGCCAATAGATAGCGCTAATGAGAATGGCCCTGATTGAGCCATTCAGGTGCTCGTGCCGTCTAAAAGGTAATTACCACACGTCCAAACCGATGCCCTGCCGGACCCCCCCCACCACCCCTTCCCCCTCATGAATCCGCCATGACTCACTCACTCCTCACTTCATGACTCACTCACTACTCACTTCATGACTCACTCACTACTCACTTCATGACTCACTCACTACTCACTTCATGACTCACTCGCTACTCACTTCATGACTCACTCACTACTCACTTCATGACTTACTCACTACTCACTTCATGACTCACTCACTACTCACTTCATGACTCACTCACTACTCACTTCATGACTCACTCACTACTCACTTCATGACTTACTCACTACTCACTTCATGACTCACTCACTACTCACTTCATGACTCACTCACTCCTCACTTCATGACTCACTCACTACTCACTTCATGACTCACTCACTACTCACTTCATGACTCACTCACTACTCACTTCATGACTCACTCACTACTCACTTCATGACTCACTCACTACTCACTTCATCTCGATGACCAGGAGTAACCTCATTGCAAGTGAGTGAGTGGGTGGATGTGGACCACCGCCACCTCCCCCTCACCATCACCCACACCTACCCCCATCACCATCACCCACACCTACCCCCATCACCATCACCCACACCTACCCCCCATCACCATCACCCACACCTACCCCCCATCACCATCACCCACACCTACCCCCCATCACCATCACCCACACCTACCCCCCATCACCATCACCCACACCTACCCCCCATCACCATCACCCACACCTACCCCCCATCACCATCACCCACACCTACCCCATCACCATCACCCACACCTACCTCCATCACCATCACCCACACCTACCCCATCACCATCACCACCACAGTGACTCAGTGATGGTGGGAATGGTGATGGCTGTGTATGGCCATCAGGCATGACAAGCACATACGTTTGAGAAGATGTGATTGGCTATTAAGTAGTTTATATTTCATCTTTTTTTTTTCTCCTCTGCGCCTCTCCTATTGGTCGTGGGTCATCCATTCTCAACACGTCTCCCCCTCGTTATGATGGGTTGTTGTCACTTCTCAACCACCACCTTCCTCACCACGTCTAGGTCATTGACCTCTGACCTCTGACCACCACTGTAATCACGTCTGTAATTGTCATTCACATTTGACCTCCAACTGATTCCCACGTCATCACAAACTCAAGACAGTTAATTGTGATTTTCATCACAAAAAAAACATTTTATATATGTGTATATATATATATATATATATATATATATATATATATATATATATATATATATATATATATATATATATATATATATATATATATTTCATACTATTCGCCATTTCCCGCATTAGCGAGGTAGCGTTAAGAACAGAGGACTTGGCCTTTGAGGAAATATCCTCACCTGGCCCCCTTCTCTGTTCCTTCTTTTGGACCATTAGAAAAAAAAAGAGAGGGGAG
>NC_092279.1:24626684-24649184 GCF_036320965.1 Panulirus ornatus
TACCTCACACCATTACCCACGCCTTCTTCCCTTATAGCCCCGCGCCCTACACCTCCACACCCTCACCTAAAAGAAAAAAAGAAAAAACTGATCTCAAATTCACAAACACTAAATGCGCTGGGGGGCTCTCAAGTGTCAGAGGGCGTGGGAGGATGAGATGGGGGACGAGATGGTAGGTGGGTCAGAGGGAGAGAGAGAGAGAGAGAGAGAGAGAGAGAGAGAGAGAGAGAGAGAGAGAGAGAGAGAGAGAGAGAGAGAGAGAGAGAGAGAGAGGTTATAGGCCTAGCTATAATGTGGAAAAAGGGGCGTGAAAAGAAAGAAAGAAAAAAAAATTGGAACAGTGACTGGTTTTGTTCGGTCACTGCTGCTGCTGCAGATCGAACAAAGGCACTGCTCTTCTCCTGTGTCACTTGTATGGCGATTATTTGATCCACTCCACTACATTACCCTTGAAACGACGTGATGTTCATGGAATACATTTTTTTTTTCTCTCTTTTCTTCCTCTCTTTCGATCCTTGAAATCATCCATGATACAGTTTTCAAAAAAAAAAATGTATTCGACAATGTTCAGTATCAGTTCTTTATGTTCACCAGTCCACTACATTGTTCTTCAAAGGCTTGTCCTTTTTTTTCTTTTACTTTATTTATTTTGAATTCGGGAGGAGGCTTGTTATTATTCCGAGATACAAGAAAAAAAAAATTGGCTTACGAGGTGAAGAACACAGAGGCTACGGTGATGAAGGGTTTTGTAACTAGAAGGAAAATGTATATAGAAGGGGAGTTCTCAGACCTAAAGCGTAGATGTAGGTGAGAGCAAGAAGGAGTGAGAGTCGGGAGGGAGCATAGGTATAAAGGAAGTGAGAGCAGGAAGGAAGTGAGAGTAAGAGGGGAGTTAGAGCAGGAAAGGGGGGAGAGTTTAACCTCCTCAGAAGCCCCTGGGAGAGAAGCCACATACCTGCCCATTGCCCTGGAGGACCAGATAACGCCTCTCACCTGTACGATGCCCACCAACACCTCCGTCACCAGCGGAGCACCAGAAGGGGTTGTGCCTGCATAAGCTGAGGAGGGGAGGGCAGGTGAAGGGCTTCCTCTCTCCTAGTCCCTGGAAAAGAAGAAGAACCTTCCTCACCAACTCCCACTGGACGCCTGAGTAGGTAATTACCCGGCCTTAGATAAGAGAGTCAAAGGCCTCCTCGCTCTCTTCCTTTTTGGGGAAAAAGAAGTCTTAGGTGAGCAAGAGCAACGCGTAGGTCTTGAGTTCGACTCGAAGAACGCGCTGCCTTACCTTCAAAGTCCTTAACAAACGAGTCAGAAAATTTAAGAGGCTCTTCGTGATGATATTCAAAATAGCTATAGGTCATTACACACACACACACACACACACACACACACACACACAGAGCACCAAAGAACATTACCATTCCTCTTCTGCATAACACAGGATTCCCACTGCTAGGGCGTTGAGCCGGGGGAAAGAACTGTGAAGAGAAAGAAATGGACGTTGAGTAAGGAGATAGACGCTAAGTAAAGAGAAAATGGCGTTGACTGGAGAGTGAAAAGGAAGTATGAAAAAAGGGTCGCCGAGGAGGAAGAAAAAGGGCTTAAGTAGGAGAAAGGGGCGTTGAGACATTGATAAAGAAATTATGATCACACTTTATAGAAGGATCAAGAACCAATGGAGAAAGGGTCATCTTTTATCGAACTGTCAGCTAAAAAGTGAGATCGTGTAGGTCTTGAGAAGCGTGCGATACGCCCGGTAGTACAGGCAGCCGCCATCCTGTCACACAGGACTGTCATACGCCCGGTAGTACAGTTGCCGCCAATCTGCTGGACAGGGCTGTCGCACGCCGCTGGGGAGTGCCGGTTCCCTAAACGTTTCTCCATCACCACCGCTGTCAACCACCACCACCAGCCTCCGCCGCCAACTCGCCTCCCGGAGCGCCGTCAGGAGGACCACACCCCTCAACAGGTGTCGCTCTACGGGCCTCTCGAGCCAATCTCCTGCTGGGGATAAACCCCCGTCGCCCAGAGGAGGAGGAGGAGGATCCCAACCACTTATGTCGTTACTACTAAGTGGAGGGGAATGCGATTACGTGACGTCCCTGGGGCTAATACCATACTACTGAAGAGGGCTATGGGTAAGTAGCAATTAAGAGAGACACTGTAGTCTCCAGTGCTGCCCAGCTCTTCCCCCTCTCTCTCTCGTCCTTCCCCCTTCTTCCCTAGGGGGCATTGGCCGCCTCTCTCTCTCTCTCTCTCTCCCCCTTCCACGAGGGGGGGAACCGAACGGGCCAAAGTGTGAAAATCTTGATAAAACGCGTCAGAATCGATACGGACGAACGCTAAGGATGAATAGGATGTGTGGTTTTAATCCTTCTTAACTGATAAGCGTCGCGTGGACGCCCCCGGGTGGGGCGGAAGGTTAGCGGGAGGGCCCCTGGTGGTGTTAGTAATGGCCCTCAGGGCCCGACGGGAGCCCTGGGACATTACGTGCGTCGTACATAGGCCCCTGACGGAGGGTTGGAGAGGAGAGGGGGCCGTGTTCGGGAGAGACGTCCCCCCTTGCAGTAGCACGTAAGATGAGTGGAGAGAGGAAGTAAGGAGAAGAGAAGGATCTTGAAGAGTACCATCTTTCCCCCCTTCTTGGGAGGCTAGAGGCCCACCCTGGAGGAGAGTAAGGGGTGTGTGTCTGGGGGCGTGTGGGTTAGGGAGGGGAGAAGGGGCGCGGCGGATCCGACAGTGTGGCCTGGGGCTGCGGCGGTGGACGAAGCCATCTTAATCCACTGATTGTGGTGATGGGGCCACGTGGCTCGGATACACACACACATACACACACACACACACAGAGGGCTACTCCCACCACGTCTACCGTTGCCGTTGCTCCTGTTTGTCTCTGTGTGTGTACGTGTGCTACCGTTGTTGCCGTTGCTCCTGTTGTGGCCGCCGTTACTGCAGTCGTGTCCGCTTCTGCTTGTTGTTCATTTCGTCGACGCCTGTGTCGCGTCCTGCTATATCGCCGCGGCTAATCGCTCCCTCCGTGGCTCCTGGTCGCTCGTGCTGCTGCCGCCTACATCCTGCCGGTGTAGTGACCTGCCTCCACAACCTCCACAACCCCCTCGTGTAGCGACCTGCCTCCACAACCTCCACAACCCCCTCGTGTAGCGACCTGCCTCCACAACCCCCTCCTCATACATCAGCTACATACAACCCGCTGGCTCGGCCAGGTCAGGATGTAGATATCGTCAGCTACAACTCTCTCTCTCTCTCTCTCTCTCTCTCTCTCTCTCTCTCTCTCTCTCTCTCTCTCTCTCTCTCTCTCTCTCTCTCTCTCTCTCTCTCTCCTGACACAGTCGGGTCGTTGCCCAGGGGCTTGTGGTGTTGTACACGTACCAAGTCACTCAGAAAATGAAAAATGGTGTACACTTACCTTTTGAGTTACTTATAAAGTATATAGTTACGCATTTCTCTAGTCATCTGGTCTACTTTTCTGCTATTTCTACACTAGTGTGTGGGTTCCTTGGTCTCCTCCACCGCCACAAACAAACCCAGTGGTCCACTGCAGTGGGAACTCCCTCGTAGTCTCTGTCTGTATACAGTGGGACTCATGTAACGCATACTCGAGTTTTGCTTTGTTACGCTGCGTTACAGTGAAGGAGCATGCGCTCCAGGTGCGGGGCTCTGGTTGTGGATGTACGTATTGGTGGTTGTGGGGTGGTGGTGGTGGTGGTTGTGGGACTGTGGTGTTTGTAGGAGGATGGTGGTTGTGGGGTGATGGTGTTTGTGGGAGGATGGTGGTAGTGGGATGGTGGTGGTTGTGGGACGGTGGTGGTAGTGGGATGGTGGTGGTTGTGGGGCGGTGGTGTTTGTGGGAGGATGGTGGTAGTGGGATGGTGGTGGGTGTGGGAGGATGGTGGTAGTGGGATGGTGGTGGTTGTGGGACGGTGGTGGTAGTGGGATGGTGGTGGTTGTGGGGCGGTGGTGTTTGTGGGAGGATGGTGGTTGTGGGAGGATGGTGGTAGTGGGAGGATGGTGGTAGTGGGGATGGTGGTGGTTGTGGGAGGATGGTGGTAGTGGGAGGATGGTGGTAATGGGATGGTGGTGGTTATGGGATGGTGGTGGTTGTGGGATGGTGGTGGTTGTGGGGATGGTGGTGGTTGTGGGAGGATGGTGGTAGTGGGGATGGTGGTGGTTGTGGGGGGATGGTGGTAGTGGGGATGGTGGTGGTTGGTTATGGGATGGTGGTGGTTGTGGGATGGTGGTGGTTGTGGGATGGTGGTGGTTGTGGGGATGGTGGTGGTTGTGGGAGGATGGTGGTAGTGGGATAGTGGTGGTTGTGGGAGGATGGTGGTAGTGGGGATGGTGGTGGTGGTTGTGGGAGGATGGTGGTAGTGGGATGGTGGTGGTTGTGGGGCGGTGGTGGTAGTGGGGATAGTAGTGGTGGTGGTGGTGGTAGCATGATGGTGGTGGCAGCAGGATGGTGGTGGTGGTGGTGGTGGTGGTGGTAGCATGATGGTGGTGGTAGTAGCAGGGTGATTGTGGTACTGAGATGGTGGTAGCATGATGGTGGTGGTGGTGGTGGTGGTGGTAGCATGATGGTGGTGGTAGTAGCAGGGTGATTGTGGTACTGAGATGGTGGTGGTAGTGGTGGTGGTAGTAGCAGGGTGATTGTGGTACTGAGATGGTGGTGGTAGTGGTGGTGGTAGTAGCAGGGTGATTGTGGTACTGAGATGGTGGTGGTAGTGGTGGTTGGTAAGGAAGCCAAGCCAAGCCCACGCTGCCACCAACCTGCTGATGTGATTCTCACCATCTGGTAATCAAATATGTCTCGGAGGCCATACCTGACACCTGGCTGACAGGTGGTGCTGCTGGCTGACAGGTGGTGCTGCTGGTTGACACGTGGTGCTGCTGGCTGACAGATGGTGCTGCTGGCTGACAGGTGGTGCTGCTGGCTGACAGATGGTGCTGCTGGCTGATAGAGTGTACTGATGGCTGGGTGGCTGACACGTGATGCTGCTGGCTGACATATGGTAGTGGTGGCTGACAGGTGGTGTTGCTGGCTGACAGGCGGTGCTGCTGGCTGACAGATGGTGCTGCTGGTTGACAGGTGGTGCTGCTGGCTGACAGGTGGTGCTGCTGGCTGATAGAAGGTACTGATGGCTGGGTGGCTGACACGTGATGCTGCTGGCTGACATATGGTAGTGGTGGCTGACAGGTGGTGTTGCTCGATGACAGGTGGTGTTGCTAGCTGACAGGTGATGTTGCTGGATGACAGGTGGTGCTGCTGGTTGACAGGTGGTGCTGCTGGCTGACAGGTGGTGCTGCTGGCTGATAGAAGGTACTGGTGGCTGGGTGGCTGACACGTGGTGCTGCTGGTTGACACATGGTACTGGTGGCTGACAGGTGGTGTTGCTCGATGACAGGTGGTGTTGCTAGCTGACAGGTGATGTTGCTGGATGACAGGTGATGTTGCTGGATGACAGGTGGTGCTGCTGGTTGACAGGTGGTGCTGCTGGCTGACAGGTGGTGCTGCTGGCTGATAGATGGTGCTGCTGGCTGATAGATGGTGCTGCTAGCTGACAGGTGGTGCTACTGGTTGACAGGTGGTGCTGCTGACTGACAGGTAGTGTTGCAAACAGATTGTGTTGTTAGCTGACAGGTGGTGCTGCCGGCTGACAAATGGTGTTGCTGGCTGACAGGTGATGCTGCTGGTGACAGATGGTGCAGCTGGCTGATAGAGGGTACTGGTGGCTGGGTGGCTGACACGTGGTGCTGCTGGCTGACACATGGTACTGGTGGCTGACAGGTGGTGTTGCTAACTGACAGGTGGTGTTGCTAACTGACAGCTGGTGTTGCTGGCTGACAGGTGGTGCTTCTGACTGTCAGATGGTGATAAAACTTAACAATTATTTACACTTCTCAACTTATTGGACACGTCCCCTGCAAACTTCTAATAAATAAAACAATTATTTTACCTTCGTTCGACCTGGTGATCTTCCATTGAAAGTCAAATTAGAAAGACACAAGACATCGTTAACATTGTGTCTGGACTCACACGAAAAAGAAGACGACAGAGAAGGTGATAACACGAACCTAACCTAACCTAACCTAACCTAACCTAACACGAACGTGATTATTAAACTTCGGTTAATATTGTTAACACGAAGGATGATGATTGTTAATAGTTAGGTAAATATTGTTAACACGAAGGATGATGATTGTTAATAGTTAGGTAAATATTGTTAACACGAAGGATGATGATTGTTAATAGTTAGGTAAATATTGTTAACACGAAGGATGATGATTGTTAATAGTTAGGTAAATATTGTTAACACGAAGGAAGATGATTGTTAATAGTTAGGTAAATATTGTTAACACGAAGGATGATGATTGTTAATAGTTAGGTAAATATTGTTAACACGAAGGATGATGATTGTTAATAGTTAGGTAAATATTGTTAACACGAAGGATGATGATTGTTAATAGTTAGGTAAATATTGTTAACACGAAGGAAGATGATTGTTAATAGTTAGGTAAATATTGTTAACACGAAGGAAGATGATTGTTAATAGTTAGGTAAATATTGTTAACACGAAGGATGATGATTGTTAATAGTTAGGTAAATATTGTTAACACGAAGGATGATAATTGTTAATAGTTCGGTAAATATTGTTAACATGAAGGATGATAATTGTTAATAGTTCGGTAAATATTGTTAACATGAAGGATGATAATTGTTAATAGTTCGGTAAATATTGTTAACATGAAGGATGATAATTGTTAATAGTTCGGTAAATATTGTTAACATGAAGGATGATAATTGTTAATAGTTCGGTAAATATTGTTAACACGAAGGATGATAATTGTTAATAGTTCGGTAAATATTGTTAACATGAAGGATGATAATTGTTAATAGTTCGGTAAATATTGTTAACACGAAGGATGATAATTGTTAGTAGTTCGGTAAATATTGTTAACATGAAGGATGAAGATTGTTAATAGGTAAATATTGTTAACGCGAAGGATGATAATTGTTAATAGTTCGATAAATATTGTTAACACGAAGGATGATAATTGTTAATAGTTCAGTAAATATTGTTAACACCAAGGATGATAATTGTTAATAGTTCAGTAAATATTGTTAACATGAAAGATGAATATTGTTAATAGGTAAATATTGTTAACACGAAGGATGATAATTGTTAATAGTTCAGTAAATATTGTTAACATGAAAGATGAATATTGTTAATAGGTAAATATTGTTAACACGAAGGATGATAATTGTTAATAGTTCGATAAATATTGTTAACACGAAGGATGATAATTGTTAATAGTTCAGTAAATATTGTTAACACGAAGGATGATAATTGTTAATAGTTCGGTAAATATTGTTAACATGAAAGATGAATATTGTTAATAGGTAAATATTGTTAACACGAAGGATGATGATTGTTAATATTTTTTCTTGTAACTTGTTTGACTATTTCTATTAGAGAATATTGTAAGAATAAGTTATTTAAGATATTCAGTTGACTTATTTAGCGAAGCTCTATTAAGTGTTTGTAGTGAGGTGACCAAGTCTGCATTGGAGGGAGAAGGGGAGACAAGTCTATGGAGTGGGGAGACATGTGGGGAGGAGGGAGGCAGGTGGGGAGAGTGGACACAGATGATGAAATGGGGGAGGCAGGTGGAGGTAGAGAGGAGGCAGATGGGGGGGGAGATTACAGACACGTACGGGAAGAGGTGATGAACTCCCCAACTCCCCATCCTACCTTCTTCACCTCTCTTAACAACAGATCCCCATCATGATATCCGTTGACGGTCAACAGGTCTCCGTTAACGGGAACCGTTGCTGTTTTTTCCCCGTCGGTCCCCGCTGGACAACAGCCCGTTATCATTTGAGTTTTTTTTTTTTTTGTTTGCGTCTTCCCAGTAGACAATGCTGTCGTCTCCCCACAACTTATTATTACGTCTCCCTGCATAAGGAAGGAAGACCTATTGTTTCCTTTTTTTTTCCCTCTCTCCCTCTTCTTCCTACTGTTATATCTCTCGTATTTTCCAGACAATCAACACTTCGCCGTTCGTTCATTCATTTTTTTTTTTTTTTTTTTGTCCCCCGTAGACAGACTGGCGTCTTTGAAGGCTTGTCCGTTCGTTGAATACGGACCCAACTGTCCTCTCTAGTTTTATAGTAAGGTAAATCCGAATGACCTCGTGGGGTCAGGGGTCAAGCAGTGCTTAAACATCTGTCACCAGGGACATATTAGAAGCTGGACATTTATCATCTTCATGAGGGAATGAATATCCACTACGCGGTGAACATGTCCATAGGCAGTATACTTTCCCCATGTCTCGCTTCGTCCTCATTCATCTTCTTGTCTTTATTCTTATTACGTTTCAGCCACTACACGAGGATATGCCAGAGACTTATGTCGTAACCTTACGTCTCTCTACCTGTCTGTCTGTCTGCCTGCCTGTCTGGATGTCTATGGTCACTTTCTTGTCCGTGCCGTACCTCAAGGACAGTAAATGTAAGGAAGTTCCTACTTACACCATAGACTACCACTATAGAGATGACCCAGTGATGAAAATGTAGTGGATAGAGCTGCATAAATTTGTATATTAAGTAGGAAAACCTTTTGTGTGTGTGTATGTGTGTGTGTCTTATTGCTGTAACTCATTAGCGCCAGATGATGAGTTTAGATTCATGCCCTTACGTGTGTATGTGTCAGAGACAATTATCATGGCATACAAATATTAAGAAGAGTAATGATGGTCATCAGCTCTTTCTGTCTTTATTTTCAACTCCGGGCGAAAGAATGGGATACCCATGTATCTCTTGGTTTATCTTTCCAGCAATCCAGAACACATTCCTTCATTTTCTTTTTTTTTTTAGGGGGCTATTACCTCAGGACCTGGTAGGCATGTATCGTTGTATAGTGATCCCAGACTAGTTTTCTTTTCATTAGTTGATTTAGGTCTTTTGATGGACTCTGATGGGGGTCAGAGGTCAAATTGCCCAAAAGCCATATTTTCCGCTGCTGTTCTGTAGACTCTCAATCACCTGAGATGAAGTACTACATACAGATCCCTCTCTACAAGCCACATACAATGATAAAGTCGTGATTTGAGGCATATGTAGTATTTTATAAGGGGTGAAAGGTCATGGTAATGACGGTATTTTTGCTTTTTCTTTTTTTCTTCTCCGTCCTTTTCTTCTTCTTCTTCTTCTTCTTCTTCTTCTTCTTCTTCTTCTTCTTCTTCTTCTTTTTCTTCTTCTTTTTCTTCTTCTTCTTCTTCTTCTTCTTCTTCTTCTTCTTCTTCTTCTTCTTCTTCTTCTTCTTCTGGCATTAATTATCGATATTTCAGTAACTGATGAATAAACTGATAACAAGTTTACCAAGTACATCTTCGTGCATGCCCCACTGTCCACACATATATCATTCGTGGCTGTTCTTTGGACGTCAGAGATCACTAAAAACACGTATTTGTTATCATAACCAAGTTTACAGTTTAGCCAGGATGAAAAGGAGAATGGCACAAAGATACCTTCTCACATCCCACACAATACTGATAACTAATTATTGAAATAACCATTTTACAACCTTCTCTACGGGTTAGAGAGGCTACCAGTTTTTTATTTTTGTTTTCCATCACTGATCTACTTCCTTTCAAGCAGCGTTAATGACGCTCACGCAGTAACTACAACATCCACTAAACGATCGTGACGAGTCTTGGGCACAAAGATTTTCGTAAGGTGTTATAGAGGGGGAGACGTACCGCGTTGTGTTGCTGGTCTCACCTTAAAGTTTGACAAGACCTGTGTTGATACCTGTACTCAGACTTTGTTCCTCTTCGTCTCACCTGGGTGGGTGGATGGTTTGGCCGGTCCTTAAGGCAAGGCCTAACGAGGCAGTCCGCTTCACTGCTAAGCTCAGAGCTCACATACTCGTACCATCCCCGCTATACAACATATGATTATTGTCTCTTTTCCATTCCGGCAGTTGAGCCGGAGGAAGAGGTGGGTTCGGGAGATACCATCTGGTTTTCCAATCCAATCCGTCTGGTCTCCTGTTACGTGCTCTATCCATATACCTGATCGAGTCACCCTCATCATCACATCCAGATTTCCATTCTTATTTGTTACTTTCATATCGTGTCGCGTGACGGAGTTCTGGACTCCAGTCCCATACGTGTGTCACGCTGTTGGCCCTCTTGTGTCTAGCTCTCCAAATCATTCGTCTCGTGATCACCCGGGTTGTCTGTCGCGCCCTGATGCATCGTGAACCCACCCAGCTTAGTAAATTTCCCTCTCGTTGCTCGCGCGCCTCACTGGCGGCCCCCTCGTGTCTGTTTACCTCATCTGAATATCGGGGAGGCCTTCCGATCTCCGTGAAGGAAGAGGGAAAAAAAAGGGGTGGGAGGAGGAGGAGGGTGAATGAACAGAGGACTTCTACAAAGAAAGCTTTATTTGATTGGTCCATGTGAAGCAACGGTGCCGGGTGATTGACGGAAGATAAAACCCCAGGCCAGCCACCACGTTCTGACGAAGAGGAGGTGGAGTACGTACGCCGGAGGCCGCCAAATTGGATAAGAGTGGCGCCAAATGGAACAGCTGATGGAAAAAGCGCGCCAAGTTCACCGACGCGGCAAATGCAAAATGACAGAATTTGTGGATAATAAAGGGAGGACCGGTTGGGTAGGGGGGGCTCTTTTGGGGGTGCCATTAATAGAAGCCAGGGTGTGGTGGTAGCGTGGCTTGTTACCAGTGTTATCCGATTATTCGAACCCACTGTCGTCAACTCCCTCCTCCTCCTCCTCCTCCCCTCCCTAACCACCCACCCAACCACCACCACCACCTCCTCCTCCACCACCACCCTCCAACCACCACAACCACCCTCCTTTCCCGAAAACCCCCCCAACGATTGCATTCTCCCTCTTCCCCTCCAGTAATCATCCCCCTTCCTAACACACACGCACACACCCACCCTCCTTCCCTCCTCCTCCACCTCCTCCATGCCTGCCTGCCTGCCTCCTTCCTTCCTCCCTCCCTCCCTCCCTCCCTCCCCCCACCCGAGCCCAGTTCGCACCTACCCAACAACAAACCACTTGTCTGACGGTCTGTGCTAATTGCGGGTATTCAGGCACGTGTTTGTGCTGCCCTCCCCAGGATTTAAGGGTAAAGTAATCCAATAATGCTGATCACAATGTTGCCCCGGGACTTGTAGAAGGCTTCTGTTTATACATACATACGGGACTTGAAGTGGGGGGGTAAGGGATTATCGACTGAGATTTTAATATAGTGGGTTCAAGTGGCTCCATGTTTGTTCAGTCTCCTCCTGAAGATTTCCAGAGACTAGGGGGAGGGAAGGGTGGTAGATGTGTAGGTACCTACAATGACGCTGTTTCTGTATTGGAAACGCCATTAAAAGTGAGGTTTCTAGAGAAGTGGAAATGGCAAAGGAAAAAAAGAGAAACGGACCAGTCGAACTCAATAGCATCTACTTCTTCTTCTTCTTCTTCTTCTTCTTCTTCTTCTTCTTCTTCTTCTTCTTCTTTTTCTTCTTCTCTTTGTCCTTTTTTTCTATTCTTTTTCTTTGGCTTCTTCTTCTTCTTCATCATCATCATCATCATCATCATCATCATCATCATCATCATCATCTTCCGTCTTTCCTTCTTGGGTTTACAGAAGAGGTTTACCTAAGTGTTATGGTGTACAGTTTACCAATAAGACCCAACTCTAGGTTTACACAAGAGTTCGGAAGACAGATTCCCATTTGCATTTCTTAGTTGGGCTTGTTATTAAGGCCGCTTCCCAACAGCCTCGGGTTAAGATGTGTCTGTAAATTCTTTAATTTGTAGCCGGCGGCAGAAATTCGCTATGGAGGAATGATTCCTCCTCCTCCTCCTCCTCCTCCTCCTCCACCACCACAACTCTTTAGTTGAGGTTTGAGATGGAGGTTCACTCGTAATGGAGGTCCAGTCATGATCACGTCTTTTGGAGTTCATCTCTAAAGGACCAGATGTTCCCCCCACTCCTCCTGAACCTAGCAATTCGAGTCTATGGGAGGATAGCTTCCTGGGCCTCCTCCATCCTTGTAGTGTCTCTGGGGTAAGGTTGAGATCTCAGGGGTAGTGGGGGGAGAGAAAGAGGGCTTTTGACCGAGGCTGAACCATCTTTCTCTAGGGGGACCAAAGGCTTCCATAGGATCCGTGTTGAGGTTCAGTGCTGAGCCTCGCTGTCACAGTCACCATTACAGTAATAGCAGTGGCCTTACCACTACGGCATCTCCCCTCCACACAACCCCCTCCACACGCGCCCCTAAGACACAGCTTCGGTAGATTCTTTACGTTGATCCCTAGCCGACATCATGGAAAACCTTTTGACGGATCCGAACACAGTTCTTCATTTGTTTCCGCACGCGTTTGTGAAGACTTCACAGGAGGTCGTGTCCAGTCCCGTGCACCAGGTCTTCGCTCGCTGGGATAACCCGGAAGAAGGATAGTAGGGGAATATTGCTGTTGTTGTTGTTGTTGTTTGTTGTTGTTATTGTTGTTGTTGTTGTTGTTGTTGTTGATATGCAAGTTCGGTTTGGATGTGTTTGTATTCTTAAGTTTTTTATTTGCTTGAGTGTGTGTGTGTGTGTGTGTGTGTGTGTGTGTGTGTGTGTGTGTGTGTGTGTGTATAATTATCCATTATTACTGTAAGGGGAGGGATTTCTACACTCGAGGGGCTTCATCTATTGAACCTTCTCTTCCATCAGACAATCTTTATATACTCCATTAGGCAGTCTGCATAGACCACACCCTCCTCTTCAGTATATTCAAACCATCCACCACTCTAAAACTATAACAGTATTTCTTTGCAGCTTCTTTAACAAGTTTCTCGCTCAGTTTCATGTTATGTCCTCTCTGTTTGTTCTATTCGTACATCTTTCGAAGAACTTTTCGTGAACAATCTGGTTTAAAAACTCACTCTTCTCTCTTCCATGTTAGGTAAATCTAAGGCTTCCATAGCCTTTCCCTGTAACTTATCTGTACTAATTGTGTTACCATCTTTGCTGCCTTCTTCTGGACCTTCTCTGGTAGTTCATTGTGTTTCTTTGGATGCGGTGAGCAAACCTGAGAAGCATGTTTCAGTTTTGTCATTATGTATCACATGAACAGCTTGCTGACTATTTCCTGATCAATATACTTGAATGATATTCTGATGTTTGCCACCAGACAGTTTGTCTCCTTTACGTAATGTGGGATAGGTTATGGAAGATGTCGACTCTCAAGTCCCTCTCAAAAAACAGATTCCTCCAGATCATTCTTTTCACACAATATAGTCATATCATCTACAATAAGGCTTCTTCATCAGCATGTCATGTACTTTCTTCAGATCCATAAATGCCACATACAAATCCTTTTCTTTTAAAGCAAACACCTGATCCACACATCCTCTTCCACTCGTAGAATCACATTGTTCTTCCCCAATCTGAAACTCTGTGCATTTCACTACCCTTTCAGTCGTTACTGGCATACAAGTTACTAGGTACACTCCGCAATCTGTATATAAATCTCCCCTGCATTTATATACAGTGCCACTCTATTAGAATTCCACCATTCCTCAGGCACCTCAAACAGAGCTATATATACACTGTATATACTAACTAACCAATCAATGAATTTTTTTGAGAAATTCACCTTCAATCCCTTCCACTTCAGCCGCCTTTCCACACTTCATCTTATGCAAGACTTTCACCACCTCTTCTCTTTCCAGCAAACCACTTATCATGACTCTTTCACTTCACGCACCTCCACGTCCCACACAGCCTACATCTCCCACACTGTCATCTAACACGTTCTTTAACACTTCACACTTATCACCCCATCTCCTTTGAACCTATTCGTCTGCTACCACTTCCCCATTAGTTCCTCTCTCTGATGCTCCCATTTGCTCTTATATTCTCCTCACGCTATTCACTTTCATCTGAAATATCTTCTTATTCTCCCTGATGTTTGCTGATACTCTTTCACCCCTACTCTGATTTGCTCTTTTTCAGACCCCTGCACCTTCCTCTTGACATCATGGCATTTCTTATTGTTCATGGCCCAATCATTTATACTCCTTTCCAGCAGGCAACGTCCATACGCCTCTCTGCCCTCTTTCACTAACAACTTATATTCTTCATCCCACCACTCACTGTCCTTTCTCACACCCCCGCATCCCTCCCACCTTCCGTACGCCGCACACTTCCTCTGCACATGTGTGCACTGCTTCCCTAAACATATCCCATTCGTCGGCCACTTCCCTTACCGTCTTTATCCTCATGTTTTACCATCTGCATTCAGTCTCTCTTGGTATCTCCTCACAAAAGCTTCCCTTCCAAGCTTATGCGTTTTCATTACCACCTTCCCACCCATTTAATTTCCTCTGTTCTTAAGTCCTCAACAAACATTCATCTCGCTTCCACCACCTACATCACACCAGCTGCCCCTCCCAGCACAGTGACATCCAAAAGTCTCTCATTAACAAGCTTATCAATTAGGACATAACCCAGTAATGCGCACTTACTGTTAACCCCACTCACGCACACATACTTATGTATATCCCTCTTTTTAAACCAGATATTCCCAGTCACCAGCCCTTTTTCAGCACACAACTCCACAAGCTCTTCACCATTTTTATTCACAGTGGGTTCCCCTTGTTTTATACCCTTACCTACCAAATCACCCACTCTTGCATTCAAACTTCGCATCACTATTACTCGATCTCTCACATCACAATTGCTGACGAACTCACTCAGCTACTCCCGAAATGCCTTCCTCTCTTGTTCAGTACTGTCGCCACCGGACGCATGAACAATAACGTTCATTTTCTTCACACTCTTTCACACATTCTCAAAACTCCTCCTTCAGAAGTGCCACCCCTCCTCTCCCCCCCATCCACCTTTTACTCACACTAACCCCAGACTGTACTTCTGTGATATCTCCAAGCCATTTTCCCACCCTTCCCTGTAAGCATAGCTTCACTCAGAGCCAGAACATCCTGGTGCCTCTCCCCTACCTGCCTCTTCCTTCTTCTCATCTTGGTTACATCTACACGCATTCAGACATCCGAGCTTAAGCCTTCGAGGAGGAGGATGAGCACTCCTCACCTGGCTCCTCCTTCTGTTCCGTCTCTTAGAAATTGAAATGCAAGAGAGGGGGGGTGATGGGAGGTTCCAGTCCCCCCTGTAATCCTGCCTTTTTTCGGTCGTCTTATACGACACCTAGGGAAATACGTATGTGTTACCGGGCTCCGCCTGCTCGAGGTTATACTGCGAGAAAAGAGTCACGTTTGGCGTGGCTGTGTCACCAGGACTACAGACAGTCCCGCCAAAGAACTTCCCACTACAAAGGAGTCTGTGTTTCCCTGCTTTTGGAAGTAGCGCAGCCTTGAAGCTCTAGGACCTAAGCTAGACAGGAGCCTTGAGTAATACCAGGAGCCATTCTCCAGGAAGTGGTATGGAAGAAATAATTGATATATAGATAGATAAATTATATATATATATATATATATATATATATATATATATATATATATATATATATATATATATATATATATATGCGCGTGTGTGTGTGTGTGTGTGTGTGTGTGTGTGTGTTCAAGCAAAATTCACCATTAACCTTTCGTTTCACAAATGTTCAAATTATGTTTCATGATTTGCATACGTATGTCTATGAGAACCCGATGTATTCGCGTGTACACCATCAAGGAAGTTCAGTGTACGAGTTATACCATTCTAGAAACTCAAGAAATAGATTCTAGTAATTATAGTCGACCATCATGTAACCCTTCGTCTCAATCCATTCGTCTACTTGTCACTGTCCGTCAGCTACCAGATCCCGCACCGAAGCCGGAGTCACCCAGGCCCTCGGACGCGTCCCCTCTCGCGCGCATCTCCCCGCCACCAAAGATGGCTTTCCCAGTGACAAACATTATTTGATTTATCGCCACACCTCCGCCTCCCCAAGAAGTGGTCTTCCCCGCACCGTAATGGAACTTTCTATATATGTCTTAGAAATTCTTATATTTACGAGGAAAAATAAAGCTAGAATACACAAAAGCAGGATCATTTTTTTTTCTTCTTCTTCTTCTTCTGTCGCTGTTGTTGCTGAAGGGCAGGAAGCCATTGTTGGGAGGACTGCGTCCGATACCTGCGTTCAGGCGAACGTCTCGGAGGATGAGTAAATACATTTCAATAAAGGTGGCTACCTGTAGCAATAGGATGGATTATCACCCGCCCCTACGGGGCAGGGCGAGCGCGTGGTGCTCACCGCACTGTCTGCCTGTTTGGATAATCTTCCGTTCTTACTTTTTAACAGGATTGGGTTATGATCATGTCTGTTGTTGGCGAGTCTGTGGTCAGCATGTGGGTGACCTGGGGTCATTCATCATGCTGTGGTGTTAGGGTATACTGTGGTGTTAGGAGGTCATACTATGGTGTTAGGAGGTCATACTATGGTGTTAGGAGGTCATATTATGGTGTTAGGAGGTCATACTATGGTGTTAGGAGGTCATACTATGGTGTTAGGAGGTCATATTATGGTGTTAGGAGATTATGATATGGTGTTAAGGATCGTGTTTTGCTGTTAAGGGTTTTTCTGTCGTAGTAGAGGTCACGCTATGGTGTTAAAAGGTGTACAAATGGTGTTAAACTCATACGCTGTAGTGCTACGGGAATATGCTATGGTGTTAGAGGGTGTGATGTGATGTTAGAGTATCGTACTAAGGTTTAGTGTTCTTACGATTGTGTTAATTATTCATCTTATGATGTTAAAGGGGATTTGTTGCGGTGTTACGGTGTTGGAGGGTCATGTGTGGTGTTAGGCTCCAATGTTATGGCTTTACTGGGCATCCTATGGTGTTAGAGGATGATGGTATAGTGTTAGGGGTCATGTTGTGGTGTTAGGGGGTCATGTTATGTGTTATGGGGTCATGCTGTGGTGTTAAAAGTCGGTGTTATTGTGTTAGGAAGTCGTTCTCAGGGGATAGGGGTCATTTTTGTTGTGTTATGGGATCATGCTGTGGTGTTATAGTGTCATGCTCTGGTGTTGGGCGTCATGCTGTGGTGTTAGGCGTCAGGCAATGACGTCAGGTTTCCTGTTGTGGTGTTAGGTCATGCTGTGGTGTTAGGCGTCATCCTGTGGTACTGTCGGGTTATGTATTGGTGTTAGGGGATCACGCGTATTTGTTAGAAATTCGTAATGTCGTATGAGAAGGTCATGTTATTGTGTTAAGAAGTCATCTTATGGTGTTAGGGGGATCATGCTTTGGTGTTACGAGGTCATGGTATGATGTTAGGAGTTAGCGGGTCATATGTCATGGTGTTAGAAGTCATGCTATGGTGTTAGGGGGGGTCATGCTATGTGTTAGCTGGTCATATCATGGTGTTAGGAGTCATGTTGTGGTGTTAGGTGTTATGACATGGTGTTAGGGGGTCGGTTATGGTGTTATGAATTATATAAGCTATGGTGTTACAGGTCATACCATTGTGTTAGAGGTCGAGAGGTCATATCAAACAGTGTTACTCGAATGGTGTAAATTTCCTTTTCAATATCTCAATATACTGGCGCATTTACTGTAACCTAGAAATCTCTCTTTTTCTCTTCCTTTCTTTCTTTCTCTTTCTCCTAGGACGGCAATATGAACTTTCATCCCTTCCCCACCTTTATTTTCCCAGCCCTCTCTTCGTTGTTTTCTCAGGACTTGTGGACAAATCCTCTGAAAAGAAAAGAAAAACACGAGCCTGGCCGAGCAAATAATGTAAACAAACTTAATTTCTTTCTCAAGGATGTTCTCCGCATAACCATAAACCCTGGTCACTGCGTTTCCCAGGAGAGCCTCCGCATCACCATACCCCCCCACCAACGTCGCTGGCACTCCCCAAGGACACGGCCAGTTACGACGAAAGTCCGTGATCCCTGCCACCTCCTCCTCGGCTTTCTCAAATCGCACGCGGGGTAAACTTTCTCCCGGACACCGAGGCACGAGTGAGAGAGTTCAAAATACCAGCAGGACAAATATTTTCCAGACCAGCGGAAGACAGAGAGGGATTCAGAGCTCTGACAACCCCCCAGCTGAAATGTGGAGGAAGTATCCACTATGTCTATCTTTTTTGTTTTTTCTTTTTTTTTTTCTTCTTTTTTGAAGGAATGCTGTTTTACGAAGCGGAATTTGAACCGCGTTTATGATCTTAGAATAAATGATCGAGAATTCACACTGGGTATGAGGGATGTTGTATATAGTGATCCACTCTTTGTTATTATTATTATTATCATTATTATTATTATCAATATGTATAATTATCTTAAATCATCTAATGTTATCAACAGTTACGAAACTAACCTAATTATCTTTGGGATGATTAACTTCAAACATGTTGGTAAGACGGAGAACTTGAGTTCCAGTGTCATCATAGTTATAATGACTGTACCATAGTGTCATAGGCACAACATTATAACCCTTAACTCCAACGGTACGACCCTTGACCACGACGATACGACCCTTGACCACGACGGTACGACCCTTGACCACGACGGTACGACCCTTGACCACCACGGTACGACCCGTGAGCACGACGGTACGACCCTTGACCACGACGGTACGACCCTTGACCACCGCGGTACGACCCTTGACCACCGCGGTACGACCCTTGACCACGACGGTACGACCCTTGACCATGACGGTACGACCCTTGACCACGACGGTACGACCCTTGACCATGACGATACGACCCTTGAGCACGACGATACGACCCTTGACCACCACGCTACGACCTTTGACTATGACGGTACGACCCTTGACCACGACGGTACGACCCTTGACCACGACGGTACGACCTTTGACCATGACGGTACGACCCTTGACCACGACGGTACGACCCTTGACCACGACGGTATGACCGTTGACCACCACGGTACGACCCGTGAGCACGACGATACGACCCTTGACCACCACGCTACGACCTTTGACTATGACGGTACGACCCTTGACCACGACGGTACGACCCTTGACCACGACGGTACGACCCTGGACCATGACGGTACGACCTTTGACTATGACGGTACGACCCTTGACCACGACGGTACGACCCTGGACCATGACGGTACGACCTTTGACTATGACGGTACGACCCTTGACCACGACGGTACGACCCTTGACCATGACGGTACGACCTTTGACCATGACGGTACGACCCTGGACCATGACGGTACGACCCTTGACCACCACGGTACGACCCTTGACCACGACGATACGACCCTTGACCATGACGGTACGACCCTTGACCACCACGGTACGACCAATTGACCACGACGGTACGACCCTTGACCACGACGATACGACCCTTGACCACCACGGTACGACCCTTGACCACCACGGTACAACCCTTGACCACGACGGTACGACCCTTGACCACGGTGTTACGATCCTTGAGTACGACGGTACGACCCTTGGATATGATGGCAAGGTCTTTGACATCGTTAGGTCGTGCACGAGGATCCTAAAGATCCCATGGTCGTGCTCAAGGGCTGCACGGTCGTGTTGAAGGATCCTAAAGATCACACACGGTCGTGCTGAAGGATCGCGCGGTCGTGCTCAAGGATCGAACCATTGTACTCAGTGAGTCGGAAGATCCATTCACGGCGAAAGCCTCATGAAATGTCATCACTATTTCAAGAATGAATTATGTAATACGGCTTTTGATAGTAGTTTCTCATTCGGTCTCTGGTTTGCATCTTCCTTTGGTGTTGTTTTTGTTAACCTCATTTTACCAGTTATTTGACCGGTTCGTGCGAAATAGAGGTATTCCCTGTATGGCTGCTGGATAGAGGGGTAACATGAGCATGTTCCAAGGTCCCGGTAAAGGCTGTCTTACCCTTGATGACAGTCATTTTGTTTTACCGGTCTCGCTCGCTTGCCCAGGGAACCGGGAAGGTGTGTTTCGTTTTGAATTACCGGAGCCACTGAAGTACCGGGGTGAATAGGAGAGTTGGAATGGCTGTTTGACTCATACAGTCGATTAGCAAGGTATGGTAATCATGCAGTAGACTAATGTCCCACTTATACAGTAGCAGACAGAGGGCACGACCCAATCATGCAGTACAAGGCTGTACCAATCATGCAGGACCTACCTACACGCCACAATCATACACTAACCGTCCCAATCATGCAGTACAGGGCTGTACCAATCATGCAGGACCTACCTACACGCCACAATCATACACTAACCGTCCCAATCATGCAGTACAGGGCTGTACCAATCATGCAGGACCTACCTACAAGCCACAATCATACACTAACCGTCCCAATCATGCAGTACCGAGGCGTTACAATCATACGTTACCCGGGGCGCTCTGGGTCATGGCACGGTACTGGGATGTACCAGGGCGAACTTGTCATGAAGTTCCCCGGGATGCGATCACGCAACTCTGCCCCAGGGTAGACCTTGTAGCTACCGGGCACCGGTAAATTCTACGCTCTGGACACTCAAGACTTCCCTGGTGAGATCTGAGACTCTACGGCTCTCCGGAGCCATCTTCTGGTGGCCTTCAGTTCTTTGACCATCCTTTCCTCCTCCTTCTCCTCCTCTTCCTCCTCCTTCTCTTCCTCCTCCTTCTCTTCCTCCTCCTCCTCCTCCTCCTCCTCCTCCTCCTCCTCCGCCTGCTCTTCCTCCTCCTCCTCCTCCTCCTCCACCTCCTCCTCCTTCCTTCCTTCCTTTCCTCCTTCCTCCCTTCCTTCTCTTTCCCGTCTCCCCCTCTGCTGTACCATCCTCTCTCCATCTATACAGATGAGGAATTTAGAATACTATTCCAGGCTTATGGCAAGTAACCTCGTCACGGGCCATCGGGTCTTCCGCTTCACCTCTATCCCATGTACTCCCCTGTACTCCCATGTACTCCCCTGTACTCCCATGTACTCCCCTGTACTCCCCTGTACTCCCCTGTATTCCCCTGTACTCCCATGTACTCCCCTGTACTCCCATGTACTCCCCTGTACTCCCATGTACTCCCCTGTACTCCCCTGTACTCCCATGTACTCCCGTGTACTCCCCTGTACTCCCATGTACTCCCATGTACTCCCCTGTATTCCCCTGTACTCCCCTGTACTCCCCTGTACTCCCCGGTACTCCCCTGTACTCCCCTGTACTCCCCTGTACTCCCATGTACTCCCTGTACTCCCGTGTACTCCCGTGTGCTCCTCTTCCCACACCGTGTGGAGGAATGGCACTATGTGTGAGGGTTATCGCTGCAGAAAGTGCCGCTTACTATGTGAGGATAGACTGTGTGTGTGTGTGTGTGTGTGTGTGTGTGTGTGTGTGTGTGTGTGTGTTGCACGGATCAAAGCAATGAAATGTTTGTGGCGTATTGTGAACACACAGGTGGAAAATACAAAAAAAAAAAAAAGAAAAAAATACAGAACCTGCTAAAATACCAGCAGGCATAGCCATACACACACACACACACACACACACACACACACACACACACACACACACACACACACACACACACACACACTGGTAATGCCACATTATGTTGATCATCGTATATCTGGTGAGGATCGCTTCCCTGCACCTTTCCTGTACCAGGTGTGTCCACTTTTATAGCCACCGTAAACGAAGCCGAAGTTTAATTTTAAACCGTTTCATAAGAATAGTAATTTGCATATGAATCTTTGTCGCCAATTTTCTGTTTTTGATTCCATCTATTTTCATTTTTTCCTTAATCTTGTTTTTTTTATTAATTTTTCCCGTTTTTTCAGTTTTTCATTACCTCGATCTTATCTTTTTCGGATTTTTATTATCTTCTTCCCTTTTCTCTCTGTTTTTGTATATTTATTTGATCATATTCACACTAGTTTCTTCTTCATGTTTCATCCATGTTTATTCTCAGGGTTGGTCACACTTCCTTTTCCTCTCATTTGTTCATTTTTTTTTATTCTTTCTGTGTTACGTCTTGTGATCAACGAGTCATTTTCTCTTCTTTCTCATTTCTCTTGATTCACACTTCCCTCTTCTCTCTCCTTCCTACATCTTTCAAATTGTTTCTATTTTGTTTCCTTAAATCTATATATATATATATATATATATATATATATATATATATATATGATTTAATTTTCCAAAAGAAGGAACAGAGAAGGGGGATAAGTGAGGATTTCCCTCAAAGTCTCAGTCCTCTGTTCTTAACGCTACCTCGTTAACACGGGAAATGGCGAATATATATATATATATATATATATATATATATATATATATATATATATATATATATATATATATATAATCCCCTATCCCTGGGGATAGGGGATTAAGAATACTTCCCACGTATTCCCTGCGTGTCGTAGAAGGCGACTAAAAGGGGAGGGAGCGGGGGGCTGGAAATCCTCCCCTCTCGTTTTTTTTAATTTTCCAAAAGAAGGAACAGAGGGGGCCAGGTGAGGATATTCCGAATAGTTAAAAAAAAAAA
>NC_092279.1:24651684-24664184 GCF_036320965.1 Panulirus ornatus
TGGCCATCAAATGCCTATCAAATGCCTATCAAATGGCAATGAAATGGTTGTCAAATGGCTATCAAATGGCAATCAAATGGCTATGAAATGGCAATCAAATGCCTATCAAATGCCTATCAAATGGCAATCAAATGGCTGTCAAATGGCTATCAAATGGCAATCAAATGGCTATCAAACGGCAATCAATGGCAATCAAATGGCTATCAAATGGCCATCAAATGGCTATCAAATGGCCAACAAATGGCTGTCAAATGGCAATCAAACCAGCTCAGCCTTTCTCCCACTCGTATTTAACCACACCAGAGGTATAACCACAAGTGCCTCCCACAACCATTATAACCTGGAATTTCAAAACTCAGCAGCCAGGATTTTATAACCGAACGTAACAACTGAAGTCTGTTAACCCTTCCCCCGACCGGTTACAACCAAGCTATAACCATCCCAGCCAGTACAACCCAAACTGTGACACTCACCCACCCGATGGCTACAACCCTTGTTCTTACCAACCAACCCCCCAGCTATCACAACCAAACCTGTGCATATGACCCGCCATGAGATGACTTATTTCGCTCCCGTCCCTCAACCGTACTTTGCTCCCCTTCCACATTCCCTACCACCAGGTCCACGTTACGACCACTCCATCGTGAACCATCTCTCCCCCTCCCACATCACCTCGACTCACAACCAAACTTGGTTCCCCGTTACTACAACCGGACTTGCCTCCCTCTTCCCTCCCTCTCACAACACACACACAACAACACTATATACCCCCACCTTCCTCATCATCGTCGTCTTCGTCGTCACCATCACCGTCCTGGTCATCATCACCGTTCTCGTCGTCACCATCACCGTCCTCGTCGTCACCATCACCGGTCTTCCGTCCTCGTCGTAACCATCACCGCCCTCGTCACCATCATCGTCGTCCTCGTCGTCACCATCATCGTCGTCCTCGTCGTCACCATCACCGTCCTCTTCATCATCATCACCGTCCTGGTTACCATCATCGTCGTCCTCGTCGTAACCATCATCGTCCTCGTCGTCACCATCACTGTCTTCGTCGTCGTCACCATCACGCCGGGAGACACGACACAGAAGGTCATACGTCCAACAGGCCGACGACGACAACACTTGACAGCCCCCACGACGTGATGTGGCAGGGAGGGAGGCGGAGGGAGGTGTTCCTGGGAGTTGGGGAAGGCGGAGAAGGGAGGGAGGGACTGAGAAGGGGGGGTGGGGGGGCAGGGGGCCCTTCCTTGATGGGATCGGGGGTGGGTGGAGGCGAGGCAAGCAGGAAAAGAAAGAAGAAAGAAAGGAAGGAAGGAAGAAAACTCATTCAAATCCATGAATTCCAATCAAATTTCCTCCTTCAGTATTCCGTCCAAATTTCAGTATATATATATATATATATATATATATATATATATATAATATATATATATATATATATATATATATAAGTTGTGTTGTGTGTGGTGTTGTGTGTGTGTTGTGTGTAGTGTGGTTAACCTTCCCTCTCCGATGTAGCGGTAAGCGTTGCTGATTGTAACGCATTCACGGCAACCCAGGATCGTGCGCATGGGTTCGAATCTTGGTTGCAAGCAGTCTGTCCACAGTTAACCCAGCTGATCATCCTTCCTTAGAGGTTGGTCAATAAAATGGGCACCTAGCTTAGGCTTGGGGGAGCTGTGGTTTCGGGCATTATTGCGTGGCAGCTGGAGACTGAGTGTGAACGAATGGGGCCTTTGTTGTCTTTTCCTAGCGCTACCTCGCACACATGAGTGGGGAGGGGGATGGTATTCCATGTGTGGCGAGGTGGCGATGGGAGTGAATAAAGGCAGACGGTGTGAATTGTGTGCATGGGTATATATGTATGTGTCTGTGTGTGTATATATATGTGTACGTTGAGATGTATAGGTATGTATATTTGCGTGTGTGGACGTGTATGTATATACATGTGTATGGGGGTGGGTTGGGCCATTTCTTTCGTCTGTTTCCTTGCGCTACCTCGCAAACGCGGGAGACAGCGACAAAGCAAAATAAATAAATAAATGATATATATATATATATATATATATATATATATATATATATATATATATATATATATATATATATATATGATAATTTCTGGAAAGTACTCACAGGAAGATGGCCCCGTGAGAACCACTATCTGAGGAAGTAGTTAGGGAAGGACCAGACTGTTCCACGGGCGCTCTCTTGTCATCTTCGGAGGCACACGAAGCACTTCGAGTCACGTCCGTTAAGTGTGTTTACGGGGTTTTTTTTTCAAGAATTATTCTTTCAGAGGTAATTCTTTTTTTTTTCATCCCCATGGAGACATCTTTAGTATACAGTTTACTTTTGATATTTAGTTAGGTCTTTGGTTTTCAATGCTTTACGTAGACCTCTGAAAAACCTGTTTTTGATGTTTACACACCTGAGAGGCTGTCTTCTGTTAGTGTCCGTCAACTGAGATACAGTTTACAGTCGCTTGTACCTTCCTTGCTCCTGCGTGGGTGGGTGGGGGGTTGCAGACTCTATGATTAACTTGTATAATAAACATTTTAGCTTCTCGTTTGGAATCAGATTCGAATTCAGAGGCCTTTGGGTCCTGAGGTAGACGGGAGTGATGGAGGGAATTCTCCAGCGTGTCGGTGCGCTGAGGTGTAAACAAGGGTCGTCTTGTCCATAGACTGGTGCTCAATCGTATGACCTGCGCTCTTTGAAGGCTCTGATCCTTCAATCGTCGCTACGTAGTCCCTTTTTTTTTTTCTTTCTGTGGTTGTTGGAGGCATTTCAGAGGTAATTGTCGTGCGTGAGAGACCCCAAACTATCGTTTTCAACGACAGGAAAAAAAAAGAAAAGAGGTTATATAAGCATCTGAGGTTCTGCCATTGTTTAGAGAGAGAGAGAGAGAGAGAGAGAGAGAGAGAGAGAGAGAGAGAGAGAGAGAGAGAGAGAGAGTTCACGAGATCATAGAAGAGATCGTTGTTTAGGGGACGCCAATGAGCGAGATGAGGGGGAGGGAGGAAGGGGAAGGGAGCGGCGCTCAGTTGGTAAGCCCAAGCCAGGGCCGAGTGTAGGGGTCGGGAGACTGTGGCCGCGCGGGAGGGAAGAAACAAGTGTTGCCTATTTCATTACCGGGGCCACGTAATTGTCAATTTACGCGGCGTTGCAGCCCAAGCCAAACCAGCGGTCAACGTGGCCAAAACATAGGCGTGAATCACCACCACTCGGGGCGGGCGCCTGCTTCCTCCTGCCTGATGGGGGAGCTTTGGGGGGGGGGTTCCACGCCCTGTTTTCAATGGTGTATGGCTGAGTTAACTGCGGCACGAGAGCGGGACTGGTCGTGCCCTACCAGGGGAGGGGGAGGGCCCGCGAATAGCGGGAGAGACCTTCGTATTGTGTCTTCTTCATTACGTCTATCAGTGAGAGAGAGAGAGAGAGAGAGAGAGAGAGAGAGAGAGAGAGAGAGAGAGAGAGAGAGAGAGAGAGAGAGAGAGAGGTTGATGTAGTCTTCAAGAGCAAATTGGGCAAATTTTTTTGGTTGTCTTTTTTTTTCGCACGGAAAGAAGACGTGTTCATCCTCGAGGATGTTTGACGGAGATGTGTTTTTGTGCGGTTTTAGATGGAGGGATAATGGGTCCTTCGTGGGTTGGGGGAGGAGGTTGGGGGGGGAGGTTGACGAAGGTTGGAAGATAGGTACTACCAGGTTTTATGGTGTGAGTAAGAGAGAGAGAGAGAGAGAGAGAGAGAGAGAGAGAGAGAGAGGGGGGGGGGGGGGGAAGAGCAGGAGAGGGGGGGCGGCTTCTTTTTGGGTAGGTTTGGGAGAGGGGGTTGTTTTCACAGTGTAGCCAAGAGGGGCGAAAAATGGTGTTGTTTCGGGGGTTTTACATGAGATAACATGCATGATAGTCTTCGCTTCAGCATATACGAGGATGTTTGACGTCTCTGGATGAGGAGAGAGGGACTTAAAAAGTCTCTTCAGCTGGAGAGACGGAAGAGATTTTAGGCTTTTTTTTCAGAACGTCTAGAAAAATATGAGGAAAGCCAAGGTTTTAAAAAGGGTTTGAGGGGCTGAGGCTACGGGTTTTTATAAACCTTTTTTTTTTTATGTTGGAGGTGGCTCCAGTCACTGGCAAAAGTCCACATCAAGGCCGGGCCTTAATTGGAATATAGAGAGAATCATGAAACGGAGAAAGAAAAGACAATGGAAAGTATATTACGAATTTTGGAAAAAGTGAAAGACCTGTCTTTTGAAATGTGCCAGGTTATAGTTATTGGGAAAGACAAGAGAAGGTAGAGAGTTCCAAAGCTTCGAGGTGTAGGGAAAGAAGCAGGTATCAAAACGGCCCACCCTTCATTTGCCGATGGCCACACAGGAATCATGTGACGCAGTAGCTTGCCGAGTATTGCGTGGTCTAGTTAGTAGTGGGGGCTCACAAGCAGCCAGCTCTCGGGAGCCAAAACGAATGTATTACCTATAGAAGAGAGAGAGAGAGAGAGAGAGAGAGAGAGAGAGAGAGAGAGAGAGAGAGTTTAGGTAGCAGAAGGGGTTCTTCTAAGGTTTCCTGGCGATATGGGGAAGTGGATTCCTCCGGGTTTCTTATATCAATGAGACCATGGTCCTCAGGTTTTTGAGAACAGGGGAGAGAGACGTCTCTGTCTTCTTCAAGGGAGAAACCTTCCCAAAGGTTTCTGTGTGCAGGGCAAGTAAGGCTCTCAAGGTTTTCTCAACCAGGGAACGTATTTTTTAAGATCTCTCGGGGGAGAAGGTGAGACATTTTCATTAGATCTCTTTTTCTTCAGCAGTCGGAAAAGAAGCGTCTATCGGATTTTTTTTTTTTTCTTATTCTTTAGTATGAAAAGAAGATGGGGAAAGGCACGAGCGGGGCTTGGAATAATCCAAGAATTCCCATTCTTATCTCCCTAGTGCCTGTAGATGATGGAGGGAAAAAGTCAAATCTTCAGGAAAGTGTGTAGTAATATCGTCTTTAGATTAATGCCCAAATTTCTTTCCCCTTATCTACCTTTCGTCTTTAAGGGACAGTGGTTAAGGGTATATGTTTACGGGGAAAAAAGTCCGCTCTATGTACTGTCATTAGCAAGACAGTGCTATGACTCGATACCAATAAACGTGTTAGTATTCGAAGTGTTCGGAGCTGTCTCTTCCTGCGTGCATACGAAGCCCATAACGGGTACGTAGCAACGAAGGGCTGACGAGAGCCTGCTCCACGAAACGCCGGGGGTGACGAAAAGGATGACGGTTAACGCCATCGACAGGGCCTCCGTTACCAACGACATCCACAACGTTACGAAGATGCTGTGTGACATTACGACAGACCGACGACTTCGAGGGAGAACAGATTACAACGTACGATATGCTTAACCTACCGTCCGTGTCGGGTCGTGTAAGAAGAATGGGCGGGGAAAAAAAAGAGGACACCCTTTTTGTTACAACGAATTTCCTTGTTTTGATTTGTGCCAAGAGTTGAAAGTTGACTTAACGGGAGGCTCTAGCGAGCGTGAGAAATAGTTTCTCTCTCTCTCTCTCTCTCTCTCTCTCTCTCTCTCTCTCTCTCTCTCTCTCTCTCTCTCTCTCTCTCTCTCTCTCATATGCACGTCTATAACAATCTAAGTGAAGGTGGGCATAAAGAAGGGAAGTTTAAGTGGTAATGGATGTGATTCAACCTTTCTTTTTTTTCCTCTCTTTCTCTCTGTCTCTTTTTTTTTTTCTCACCCCCTCGGAAAGAGCTGCGGATTAGCCAGAGAGAAGAATTACTGTGAATTAATTATATGGTTAGGGTGGGGGGGTAGGGGGAAGGGAGGAGGGTGGAGAGAGAGAGAGAGAGAGAGAGAGAGAGAGAGAGAGAGAGAGAGAGAGAGAGAGAGAGAGGTACCCCATCTCCCTCCCTCGCGCCCCCTAGTGGAGGCCACAATAAGCTCGTGAAGAGGATACCTATAGACGAAATAATCTGATTTAGGGCGTAGGATCGGCCAATCTCCTCTCTCTCTCTCTCTCTCTCTCTCTCTCTCTCTCTCTCTCTCTCTCTCTCTCTCTCTCTCTCTCTCTCTCTCTCTCTCTCTCCCGCATCCACACCGGGCGATGCTCCGGTGGTGTAGGATTTAAGAAGAGGAACAACAGCGGCCAAAACAGATGAGATTCGGCCGCCTGGAGCGAGAATTAGGCTAAATAAGTCATGAAGTCTGAAATCGCCGCGCGCGCGCGCGCTAGACGGACGGGCGGACGGACAAAACCCGGGCGACTGGAGGAGAGAAACTGTTTATAACCGTGCTGGAGGAGGGGTAAGAGATGATGATCATCAGCTGATGTGGTGTTATGGCAAGGGGGGGATCAGCTGACGTGATGTAAACAAAGCGACAGCCAGCTGACCTGACTCTCCGTCAACGTAGCGACAACCAGCTGAGTCTCCGTCAACGTAGCGACAACCAGCTGAGTCTCCGTCAACGTAGCGACAACCAGCTGAGCCGAGTCTCCGTCAACGTAGCGACAACCTGCTGAGTCTCCGTCAACGTAGCGACAACCAGCTGAGCTGAGTCTCCGTCAACGTAGCGAGAATCAGCTGACTTGACGTAAACAAAACAATAGATCAGCTGACGTGATACAGTAATCTGACTCACCATAAACAAAAAAAAAAGGAATCACTTGATGACGTAAACAACACGACTTAGCTCATGTCTCGTATACTTTACGTAAAAGAAAAAAACAAAAACAAGCTGACGCTAATCGGCCAGCTGACCTGAGGTAAACAAAGCGAGAATCAGCTGGGTTCTGTGGCGTCATAACTCATCCAGGAGGAGAAGGGAGGGAGGGTCAGGTGATCCTCTCGGACGCCGCAGTAAGGAGTGAGGATCCTCACCACGGATCAACAGGCATTACCTAAAGCCTTCTCCTTCCCCCTCCTCCTCCTCCTCCTCCTCCTCCTCCTTCTTCTTCCCCCCTCCTCCTCCTCCTCCTCCTCCCCCAAGCCTACACTACGGAGGAAGCAGGGAAGGCTACTCCTCTGTCTGCTAACCAGAGGCCAGCAGGAGTGGATGAAGCGGTGTCGACCTCATCATAAAGCCATTACCGAGAGCTTCCAGGCTCGGCTCCGGCAAGAAGAGTTGCGCAAGGATTGCTGTTCTTCCGGACGAGTTGAATCCTGTGGGAGTGAAGGAGCAGGAGAGGACTCCAGCATGGAATCCTTGCCGAAAACAGTCCTATTCATCCTGCTAAAGTTGGGGATGAGCAGGACCTGCTGTCCCCCCCCCCTGATAGACAAAGGCTCTTAGCTCCGCTCTGGCAGTAAGAAGTCGAAGGATTACTGTTCTTCCCAGTGAGATGGATCCTGTAGGAGTGAACAAGTAGAAGTATCACGTCTTGGAATCCTCGCCAGAAACACTCCTGCTTACCCTTCAAGAGTAGAGGGGTAAGCAGATCCTGCTTTTCCTCCCCTTCGAGCCAAAGGGCATTAGGAGAAAGTGTCCAAATGGTCCGTGTTTTGACTCCATTACTCAGATCCCCCTTAACTATAAAACGTTAGCAGAGTAGTAGGTAGGATTACGTCTCTCCCGGGCGGTTGAAAGGCAGCAGGGGGATTAGGTCTGGATCTGCTGAGTTGAAGCCAGGAGGGAGCAGGTGGGGAGTATATCTATTTCTGCTGAGTGGAAGGCAGCAGTGGGTGAGTAACCCAAGATGCGAGTCCGCACTTGACGGGGAAGCCAAGGGGCCAGTGTTGCCTGCTACATCTGGGATTTGAAGAGGAAGTGTTACATGCCGTGTCTGGGGTATAAGGGGAACTTGACAGGTTATATCTTGGGTATAAGGGGAACTTGACAGGTTATATCTTGGGTATAAGGGGAACTTGACAGGTTATATCGTGGGTATAAGGCGAACTTGACAGGTTATATCTTGGGTATAAGGGAAACTTGACAGGTTATATCTTGGGTATAAGGGGAACTTGACAGGTTATATCTTGGGTATAAGGGAAACTTGACAGGTTATATCTTGGGTATAAGGGGAACTTGACCGGTTATATCTTGGGTATAAGGGGAACTTGACAGGTTATATCTTGGGTATAAGGGGAACTTGACAGGTTATATCTTGGGTATAAGGGGAACTTGACAGGTTATATCTTGGGTATAAGGCGAACTTGACAGGTTATATCTTGGGTATAAGGGAAACTTGACAGGTTATATCGTGGGTATAAGGCGAACTTGACAGGTTATATCTTGGGTATAAGGGGAACTTGACAAGTTATATCTTGGGTATAAGGGGAACTTGACAGGTTATATCTTGGGTATAAGGGGAACTTGACAGGTTATATCTTGGGTATAAGGGGAACTTGACAGGTTATATCTTGGGTATAAGGCGAACTTGACAGGTTATATCTTGGGTATAAGGGAAACTTGACAGGTTATATCGTGGGTATAAGGCGAACTTGACAGGTTATATCTTGGGTATAAGGGGAACTTGACAGGTTATATCTTGGGTATAAGGGAAACTTGACAGGTTATATCTTGGGTATAAGGGGAACTTGACAGGTTATATCTTGGGTATAAGGGAAACTTGACAGGTTATATCTTGGGTATAAGGGGAACTTGACCGGTTATATCTTGGGTATAAGGAGAACTTGACAGGTTATATCTTGGGTATAAGGGGAACTTGACAGGTTATATCTTGGGTATAAGGGGAACTTGACAGGTTATATCTTGGGTATAAGGCGAACTTGACAGGTTATATCTTGGGTATAAGGGAAACTTGACAGGTTATATCGTGGGTATAAGGCGAACTTGACAGGTTATATCTTGGGTATAAGGGGAACTTGACAAGTTATATCTTGGGTATAAGGGGAACTTGACAGGTTATATCTTGGGTATAAGGGGAACTTGACAGGTTATATCTTGGGTATAAGGGGAACTTGACAGGTTATATCTTGGGTATAAGGCGAACTTGACAGGTTATATCTTGGGTATAAGGGAAACTTGACAGGTTATATCGTGGGTATAAGGCGAACTTGACAGGTTATATCTTGGGTATAAGGGAAACTTGACAGGTTATATCGTGGGTATAAGGCGAACTTGACAGGTTATATCTTGGGTATAAGGGAAACTTGACAGGTTATATCGTGGGTATAAGGCGAACTTGACAGGTTATATCTTGGGTATAAGGGGAACTTGACAGGTTATATCTTGGGTATAAGGGGAACTTGACAAGTTATATCTTGGGTATAAGGGGAACTTGACAGGTTATATCTTGGGTATAAGGGGAACTTGACAGAGTATATCTGGGGTGTAAGGGGGGGGACTGTTGACTGTTGATTGAGTTTTGGGCACAAGAGAAAATTGTTGACTCCTGTTACTAGGACACTAGCAACAGTGAACAGATCCACTTTTACTGTTGCTGCTGCTGTTAGGCCAAGCAAGAGACAAGGGGACCTGTTGTCTGTTTTATAGTTAGGTTGAAAGTAAGTTAGTATTAAATCATTACAGAAAATGGTGCTTTGATTCAGTACAGTGAAGCCATGGCAGAGATTTTGTACGATCTTTTATTTTTTTATCTGTATATACTGTTTGAAATACAATTCCTGTCTCAAATATAGTTATTTGGTAAGAAGGGAAAACGTTTTGCAACATACTGAAGTAAAAGATGATGATATGCCATCAGCGCTTCATGGAACGAAATAAAACGCCGGACCAGCATATGTTTTTTTCGAGGACGCTGAAAGAGGCGTAAAAAAAAAAAAGGCAATATTTAAACCATTGACTGCTCTTCAGTACATCGCTTGCTACGGGAAACGTTTCAAAACAGGGAACAAAGCATTGCCCTCAAAATGACCCGTTCAGTTAGCTTAACATCTGTGGTTGGTGATCTTACGGAAACCATCGGTCGAGATGAAATTTTAAGCCATTTAAAGGACCAGCATTTGATAAACCATTTTCAGCAAAGTTATCGATGAAATACGCTCCTGTCTGACAAATCTTGATTCATATTTTGATATGATTGATATGTATGATTAAAGTATACAGTTGTGGTCAACAATTTAGATTTTGAAAAATCACTCACTGAAGTTCCACATCAAAGTTTTTTAACAAAGGTTAAAGTGGCAAGGTATAGATTGGGTTGAACTTCGATGATCAGGAAACTGATTGACCAGAGGTAAACAAAGAGTAGTTATCAATGGTCAAACCTATGAATGGTTAGACGTAACAAGTGGTGTGTCCCAGGGATCAGTCTTGGGACCGGTGCTCTTTCTGATATATATATATATATATATATATATATATATATATATATATATATATATATATATATATATATATATTTTTTTTTTTTTTTTTTTATACTTTGTCGCTGTCTCCCGCGTTTGCGAGGTAGCGGAAGGAAACAGACGAAAGAAATGGCCCAACCCCCCCCATACACATGTACATACACACGTCCACACACACAAATATACATACCTACACAGCTTTCCATGGTTTACCCCGGACGCTTCACATGCCTTGATTCAATCCACTGACAGCACGTCAACCCCTGTATACCACATCGCTCCAATTCACTCTATTCCTTGCCCTCCTTTCACCCTCCTGCATGTTCATGCCCCGATCACACAAAATCTTTTTCACTCCATCTTTCCACCTCCAATTTGGTCTCCCTCTTCTCCTCGTTCCCTCCACCTCCGACACATATATCCTCTTGGTCAATCTTTCCTCACTCATTCTCTCCATGTGCCCAAACCATTTTAAAACACCCTCTTCTGCTCTCTCAACCACGCTCTTTTTATTTCCACACATCTCTCTTACCCTTACGTTACTTACTCGATCAAACCACCTCACACCACACATTGTCCTCAAACATCTCATTTCCAGCACATCCATCCTCCTGCGCACAACTCTATCCATAGCCCACGCCTCGCAACCATACAACATTGTTGGAACTACTATTCCTTCAAACATACCCATTTTTGCTTTCCGGGATAATGTTCTCGACTTCCACACATTTTTCAAGGCTCCCAAAATTTTCGCCCCCTCCCCCACCCTATGATCCACTTCCGCTTCCATGGTTCCATCCGCTGACAGATCCACTCCCAGATATCTAAAACACTTCACTTCCTCCAGTTTTTCACCATTCAAACTCACCTCCCAATTGACTTGACCCTCAACCCTACTGTACCTAATAACCTTGCTCTTATTCGCATTTACTCTTAACTTTCTTCTTCCACACACTTTACCAAACTCCGTCACCAGCTTCTGCAGTTTCTCACATGAATCCGCCACCAGCGCTGTATCATCAGCGAACAACAACTGACTCACTTCCCAAGCTCTCTCATCCCCAACAGACTTCATACTTGCCCCTCTTTCCAAGACTCTTGCATTTACCTCCCTAACAACCCCATCCATAAACAAATTAAACAACCATGGAGACATCACACACCCCTGCCGCAAACCTACATTCACTGAGAACCAATCACTTTCCTCTCTTCCTACACGTACACATGCCTTACATCCTCGATAAAAACCTTTCACTGCTTCTAACAACTTGCCTCCCACACCATATATTCTTAATACCTTCCACAGAGCATCTCTATCAACTCTATCATATGCCTTCTCCAGATCCATAAATGCTACATACAAATCCATTTGCTTTTCTAAGTATTTCTCACATATATATATATATATATATATATATTCCTATGAGTCCGCGGGGGAACTTATCGTGTTTCATTTTTCCCCGTGGGCTCATAGGAATGTCTTCATCACGCGCAAAATTGTGATCCTTTGCAATATATATATATATATATATTCCTATGAGTCCACGGGGAAAATGAAACACGGTAGGTTCCCAAGTGCACTTTCGTGTAATAATCACATATATTAATGATAGTGATAATGGGCTGCATTGATTGTAAGACATCGAGATTCGTGGACGATGCTAAGTGAGGGAATGAACTAAGACAGCAACTGAACGTTCACAGCTTCGAACTGACGTAGAGAATATAATGAACTGGACTCACATATTGATAAATTGGACATAAGGGAAATGAGGAAAAGGACTTGGATGACTTAAAGCCAGATACACAGTGCACAGAAGCAGTGGAAAGGGCGAACCTAATTCTTGGATTCAGTCGCAAAACTTTCGAGTTTAAGTCTATAGAAATTATTCCCACTCTTTACAACTCACTGGTGCGGACTCCCTATCTTGAGTCTTGTGTTCAGTTATGGTCACGTGAGGAAGTATATAAACAAGATGGAGAGAGTACTGAGGGCGAGCTACCTATATGATTCTGGGCCTGAGAAACACATGCTCCGAGAGCCAACGAAATGAATTAGATTAGGTTTATTTAGGAGAGAGAGAGAGAGAGAGAGAGAGAGAGAGAGAGAGAGAGAGAGAGAGAGAGAGAGAGAGCTGAGAGGTGATCTAATACAAGCATTCAAGATAATAAAAGGCTTCGATCATGTATAACTAAGAAGCTACTTAAGAATAGACTCGTTTGATTTCA
>NC_092279.1:24666684-24731684 GCF_036320965.1 Panulirus ornatus
CAGAACCGACCTAGTGAACACTCGAATGCACACCAGGAGTTTCCCGCGTGAGCGAATGCAAGAAATGCTACCACTGCTGTGTATGAGTTATGCACAGGGTGAGGGGGAGGATGCATTAAAGACGGGATTTAAAGGGGATTCAGTGGGATTTGCGAGTATGTAAAGTCGAGGGTGATGCCTATCACCCTTGTGCATAGAAAATGGAGGGGGTTTGTGTGTGTGTGTTTGTGTGTGTGATGGGGAGTGTGTTTCGTCGTAAGGGGGGGGGATGGATGTATTTAGTGCCTGATGGGAAGTTTGTAAGAGTTGGGGAGTGTTTTTGCAGGTGAATGTGTGTATGTGTGTGTGTGTGTGTGTGTGTGTCTCTGTGTTTGTGTGTCTCTGTGTTTGTGTGTGTGTGTCTGTGTCTGTATGTGTGTGTGTGTGTGTGTGTGTGTGTGTGTGTGTGTGTCATTACCTATTTGTACTGTGCGGGGAGAGAGTTTTACACTCGTGTTGCTCCCCTCTCTTCCCCATCTCTTAAACAGTCTATACTATCTTATGGCTTCTCAAATTTACATATGCCGTCCACATCAATCATGTCCTCAGTCATTTCCTTCCAGTCACCCACCGCTATTGTACCACAAAGAGTTTGTCTATACGTTCTTGTTCAAGAAATGTATTGCTTGATTGCATGTTACGTCCTCTGCTTGCTCTAACCCCACATATCTCGAAGAACTGCTTCATTGTCTACGTCACTTGTCTGTTTTGCAAGACTGTCTACGTCATCTATTTGTTGCTTTACAAGACTGTCTACGTCATCTATCTGTTGTTTTACAAGACTGTCTACGTCATCTATCTGTTGTTTTACAAGACTGTCTACGTCATCTATCTGTTGTACAAGAGTGTCTACGTCATCTGTCTGTTGTTTTACAAGACTGTCTACGTCATCGATGTGTTTCACAAGACTGTCTACGTCATCTATCTGTTTTACAAGACTGTCTACGTCATCTATCTGTTTTACAAGACTGTCTACGTCATCTATGTGTTTTACAAGACTGTCTACGTCATCTATCTGTTGTTTTACAAGACTGTCTACGTCATCTATCTGTCGTACAAGACTGTCTACGTCATCGATGTGTTTTACAAGACTGTCTACGTCATCTATCTGTTTTACAAGACTGTCTACGTCATCTATCTGTTTTACAAGACTGTCTACGTCATCTGTCTGTTTTACAAGACTGTCTACGTCATCTATCTGTTTTACAAGACTGTCTACGTCATCTATCTGTTGTTTTACAAGACTGTCTACGTCATCGATGTGTTTTACAAGACTGTCTACGTCATCTATCTGTTTTACAAGACTGTCTACGTCATTTATCTGTTTTACAAGACTGTCTACGTCATCTATCTGTTTTACAAGACTGTCTACGTCATCTATCTGTTTTACAAGAGTGTCTACGTCATTTATCTGTTGTTTTACAAGACTGTCTACGTCATCGATGTGTTTTACAAGACTGTCTACGTCATCTATCTGTTTTTACAAGACTGTCTACGTCATCTATCTGTTTTACAAGACTGTCTACGTCATCCATCTGTTTTACAAGACTGTCTACGTCATCGATGTGTTTTACAAGACTGTCTACGTCATCGATGTGTTTCACAAATTGACTTAAAGGATGTGATCAAGTCACTCCCTCACTCTTCTCTCTTCCATAGTGTGCAGGATGAAAGCCATGAGCTTCTCCCCGTAACACAGCCTTCGTAATCATGGCGTTGTTTTCACTGCCTTCTTCTAGACAGTCCCCTTCTACCTCTTTATGTTTCTTCAGGCGCGGTGAGCAAACTTGAGAAGCACATTCTAGTTCTGTCTTTATTCCATGATGTTAGGACAGCTTGCTGAATATTTCCATATCAATGTACTTCAAGAATATTCCGATATTTGCCACAAGGAGACAAGAATATTCCGATATTTGCCACAAGTTTGTCTCCCCAAATTATTCTCCTGCTCTGGGACTGTGTTGAACCTTGAAGCACATTGCCAGCTGGACGGTGATCAAATTGAGGACCTGTTGACGTGAGGTGGGGAGTGTGTATGGTGGGGACGTGTGCGGTGTGGGTGTGAGTATGGTGGGGATGTGTGTGGTGGGGAGTGAGTATGGTGGGGACGTGTGCGGTGTGGGTGTGAGTATGGTGGGGATGTGTGTGGTGGGGAGTGAGTATGGTGGGGACGTGTGCGGTGTGGGGGTGAGTATGGTGGGGATGTGTGTGGTGGGGAGTGAGTATGGTGGGGACGTGTGTGGTGTGGGGGTGAGTATGTTGGGGATGTGTGGGAGTGAGTATGGTGAGATGTGTGTGGTGGGGAGTGAGTACGGTGGGGATGTGTGTGGTAAGGAGTGAGTATGGTGGGGACGTGTGTGGTGGGGAGTGAGTATGGTGGGGATGTGTGTGGTGGGGAGTGAGTATGGTGGGGATGTGTGTGGTGGGGGAGTATTGGTGATGGGGAGTGAGAGGTGGACATAGATGGATAGATTAGACGATAGATAGATAGATAGATTTGATCATTAAACAATGTATTTCTCCCATTCCAGTGATCCACATGAGGATGACCCCATTAAGGCCCGGGTCCTGACCCAGCTTGACCTGACCTCACGGCACTACCCCCCCATCACCGTGATCTCAGCGACCCGTAGAGGTGAGTTCAGTACACACTAACCACTTCCTTTAACCATGTAGTCCGTACTGTTAACTCACTCGAATAGTTCATACACAATTCGCGTATGAACTATTTTTTTCAAATATAACTTATAATTCAAGTTAAGTTGTATAGTTAGGATATATCTTTGTATTCTTTAATACTGAATACCTGTGAGAGTGTTGAATTGTCTCTTATCTCTAATTCATTTGTAGGTGAATGTTGCATTGTCTTCGCTACGAAAAGATAACACCGAAAGTGGGTTTTGAAATTGGTCCTTAGAAACGGCATAAAAATCGTGTCTTATCAGATATCGAATATTCTATTTGGATGATAAGTTCCCATAAAGCCAGTTTCCATGAAAGATCTCTGGTGTTCCTCAAGTTCTTTATGAATGTTCCTGCAGCCCAAGGCTGCTCTACTTCCAGTAGCAGGGAAGTGTAGAGTCCTTTGAAGAGGGAAGTTCTTTGACGAGACAGTACTCCCAGTGGTACAGCCAAGCCAGAGGTGACTTGACTTGTCATGCAACCTCAAGCAGATGGAGTCCGGTAACATCAACGCGAATATATATATATATATATATATATATATATATATATATATATATATATATATATATATATATATATATCATCCCTGGGGATAGGGGAGAAAGAATACTTCCCACGTATTCCCTGCGTGTCGTAGAAGGCGACTAAAAGGGGAGGGAGCGGGGGGCTGGAAATCCTCCCCTCTCAGTTTTTTTTTAATTTTCTAAAAGAAAGAATAGAGAAGGGGGCCAGGTGAGGATATTCCCTCAAAGGCCCAGTCCTCTGTTCTTAACGCTACCTTGCTAATGCGGGAAATGGCGAAGTGTGTAAAAAAAATATATATATATATGTATATATATATATATATATATATATATATATATATATATATATATATATATATATTTATATATATATATATATATGTGTGTGTGTGTGTGTGTGTGTGTGTGTGTGTGTGTGTGTGTGTATATGGGTTTACTGCACCATGTTGTTAGTCAAGTCATAGCTACATATCAACCCATAACATTTGTCATCCCACCTAAACATAAACTGCCATATTACGAGCAGGGAATTTTGTTTTCCCCTTGACTATAATTTCTGAAATTAATTTCCAGAGAAAATGACCTGTAACTCTATAATTTTTTACTTTTCATTGTTAATATCTCGTTAATTGTTAATAAACATTAAATATGTGTTGGCCTACGGGGGGGGGGGGAGGAGGGTGGGGGGTTGTAGATGGGAGTGTGTGGGGGGGGGAAGGTTCATTATGTCCACCCCCTTGGCTTTTCAGTTAGCTTAGGCGACAGCAGATATATAAGACCACTAGTTCGACTCCCGCTGACGGGTGAGTGGGAGGAGTTGAGATTAGACAAGGGAATCTCCTGCAGGAGGCGCAGGCGGAGGAGGAGGTGGTGGTGGTGGTTCCTCTTTCGTGGGGTGTGTGGGGTTGGAGGGAAGGGGTTGTGTTTTTTCTTTCGTGCTGTGATGGAGAACTTAAAATTCTAGAGCCTCTGCTCCAGGTATGGCGTCGGCGGCCATCGTAAACTTCCTGTATATGGGACCTGGAAATACGACGCGGCGGACGAAAGTTGTTCGGTCCGGTTTACGTTCCCGTGTTGTATTCATCTGTAGCGGGAATATATATATATATATATATATATATATATATATATATATATATATATATATATATATATATATATATATATATATATATATTGATAGGTAGATAGATTAGATAGATGGATAGATAGATAGATGCAGGAGAGAGAGAGAGAGAGAGAGAGAGAGAGAGAGAGAGAGAGAGAGAGAGAGAGAGAGAGAGAGAGAGAGAGAAATGAGGGCATTACTACAGTCCTGTTTTTGGAGTGCGTAAATATGATTCCCCGGAACCATCTTACTCTCCAAATCTGGATTACTTGTCATATATTGTCTTATCAGAAAAAAAAATTCAGGTTAGACTGTGTCATATCCTTCAGTTCACCATAATATTTTATCCTGGCCCTTACAGTCTTCCCTCTTCCTTTTCATTTTCAAATAATTCTGGGACGTCACTGTCACTGGATTTATCTTCCGAAAAGGTGTTTATATATATATATATATATATATATATATATATATATATATATATATATATATATATATATACACAATTGTGTCGTTGCCTATTATTATCTGTGAAGTCAAAAGAAAAGCCATTAGTCCGTCGTATCGGTCTGATCTCCCTTTTTATGGGTAGGTTTGTAGAGCGGATTGATAAGTTTTGTCCGTGTATAATGTGTTGTGACAGCATTATCCGACATTAGGCGGTGTCGATAATTCCGCTCTGACGCCTGTGAGTGCTGCCTGCCCGCCCTCCCTGGAGGCCGCAGCGTCTGCCAGCACACCCGCCACGCATCCACACTTTCGGAGAAATCTCACATCCGCTTCGTCCTCTCCTCGTTCATATACGAGATTTCGTTTACCATCTCGAGATCCAGAAATTCCAATTATTTTCGCTGAATGACGGAGCTGAATGGTTCGATTCATCGTACAAATCAGGGGGAAGTTTGTTGTGAGTGATCGTACGCCTGGCGGCGCGGAGCCGATCATTGCTATCATCACTCCAGTCATCAGAGAGTCTCTTTGATCAACCTCCACCGGGGATACGATACGTACCCACTCCACAGGCTCTGATTTCACCCTTATGTTTGGGAACAGCTAAGGGGATTATGGCATAAAAAGGGAGCGTGGGATACGCGTCTGATAGGGTGTTAATAGATGGGCTTGAACGTGTGAGCTTCGTATAGAAAGTCCTTTGAACATTGGCAGATGAATTTAAAAGGAATTTTAACACTGCTCTTCGCCATAATTTAGTATTAATGGCATCCAGTACCTTCCATCCTAATGTAAACGTTGACAGACTCGTATCAGCACCATATTACGAAATGCTAAAAGGAAAATAGGCTTCTCTCTATATACGAGTGTTACCGGTAATTTATTTCGTTACGGGCCGAGATCCGGTTCGTTTACTCTTCACGGAAAAATAATATGATTTTCGACACCATTGTATTCATGTATACTGTGGCGAAAGAATGGCCGTTCAAGTTTTAGACTTTGGAATGCATTGTAGTTTACTCTACTCGCTGTACGATACATAATGACGTGTTATTCAATGGGTTAAGACTATATTTATTTCCTGGGGATTCTGGAAAGTTCAAGATAAGATATTTACGGTATATATATATCTTCTTTTCTTTCAAGTCTGTCTCTCGTTTTTAGTCCTTATTCGCCTTATTATCCTTAGCCTTTAGGATGAGTGAACGATATACTACAAACACCTTTTAACAAGATAAGATATAGAATGATTTTTCTAGAAAATGGAAGTTTGGATGATTTGTTTGTGAGAGGTGTATGAGTTTAAGACTGTAAAACGAATACATGTCCTGGAAATTATCATTAATATGTATCCGATCACTTTACACTGTTATGTGAAAGAAAATATACAATTGAATTGATAGGGTCGTACACAACTGGTTTATGCATAAACAAGGTCGTTTGCATGTGGTTGTTTAGCCATTAAGCATCGGAGATGATTTATCGAGACCTTAAAAGAATAAAGGCACAATCCAGACAGCAGTTGGGAGCTTGAACAAGCACCACTTGGCTGTCGAACATAATGAATAGAAGATAACCACCAGTTTTGGTGCGTCAGGAATGTGTCTGGAGATCACACAGCTCAGGAGGGGGCAGCGTCAAACGCTCCCAGCGATCGAAATATGAACGCCTAACATCATATTTGCGCCGAAATTAATCACTCTTCTTTTCGTACTTTCCTTCATGGCCGACATAGCAAGGGTGAAGCATATCCCAGCCATAGACATCTCGAAGTTTAAGAAAATTGGGTAAGGAAAAGTGAAAGAGATTCTAAGGGGTAAAGAGGTTGAGGAAGTGGAGGAAAATGAAAGAAAGACACTTTTCCTGCTTCGCTCGGCGAGGGAGGAAGGAAGGAGGCATCACAACGGTCCATCCTCGCGTATCTGTCTCCATCCAGAAACCCTGGGAAGCAGCAGCCACGAATGTTATATAAAATTCCAGTGAAAAAAAAGAAAGTTTTTTCTTATCAAGGATCAGGATGTAGCTAACCCCTGGTTGAGGGAGGTAACAGTTTCGTGGTTCCTCCACTTGTCGGGTGCCAGACGAACCCAGGTCAAGACGAACCCAGGTCAAGACGAACCCAGGTCAAGAAACCCCCACCAACCAACGGGTTGCCAAGGAGCTGTGTCTGCCTCTGCTGTACACCAGAACCCGAGATGATGAACAGTTCAGATGTTCGTACATCAATGGATGGGTGGAAATCACCTTCCCCATACCTGGCTCTAGACCTGATTTAGGGCCATTATAAATTATTATGGAGGGATGGGAGGAGCATTTGGTCCTTTAAGGGTCGTCACGATAGAGAATTGCCCTTAAAGTCATTAAGATAATATCAAATGTCAGTTCGAGGGATACAGAAAATCTCTGTTGTACGCATCTCTCTCTCTCTCTCTCTCTCTCTCTCTCTCTCTCTCTCTCTCTCTCTCTCTCTCTCTCTCTCTCTCTCTCTCTCTCTCTCTCTCTCTCTCTCTCTTCTCCCCAGTTCAGCGTTGTTCGCAGGAAAGCAGGATAAAAAAATACTTTGAACGCCGCGTTCGCTGCGTTCAAAAAATAAACGCCGGTGCTCAAACAACTTTATCTGGATGTGTGAAAAAAAAAAAATATAACAGAGTCAACGTTGTGTGTGTGTGTGTAAAAAAAAAAAATAAAAGGAAATCCCCCCAAATAAAAATATTTACACAGTATGACCACAAAGAATGTAAACGACAAACAAATTACTCCCCAACACACAACAAGATCAGACAAACAAATACAGAAAATACCTCTGAAATAGCAATAGGGTTTTCCTCTTGTTACATATATATATATATATATATATATATATATATATATATATATATATATATATATATATATATATATATATATATATATATATATTCCTATGAGTCCACGGGGAAAATGAAACACGATAAGTTCCCAAGTGCACTTTCGTGTAATAATCACATCATCAGGCGAGACACAAGAGAGAAATATAACAGCCAGTTGATATACATCGAAGAGACGAAGCTAGGACGGTGGGGATAGGGGAGAAAGAACACTTCCCACGTATTCCCTGCGTGTCGTAGAAGGCGACTAAAAGGGAAGGGAGCGGGGGGCTGGAAATCCTCCCCTCTCATTTTTTTTTTCAATTTTCCAAAAGAAGGAACAAAGAATGGGGCCAGGTGAGGATATTCCCTCAAAGGCCCAGTCGTCTGTTCTTAATGCTACCTCGCTAATGCGGAAAATGGCGAATAGTATGAAAGAAAGAATATATATATATATATATATATATATATATATATATATATATATATATATATATATATATATATAGACATATATATATATATCCTCTGAGATAACCCGAAACTTACATGGACGTGAGTGACAGTGGAAGCAAGCAGCTCTGTCGTCTGCCACACCAAGTGGTACAGGGTTCCGCACGCTGCCTCGCAAGCCACCACCATCCTAGCCCCTCCGCCACTACCAGCCTCCCGTCACCCCGTGTCCCAGGTGCTACCACAATACAGGCCACCCGATTTCCTCTCTACACCACATAGCCAGGGCTTGGACTAACCCCCGTCGGCAAAATACCCCAGGCTTCTATCTCTCTCTCTCTCCGTAGCCCTTGCAAGCAGAGCGGCTGGGGTGAAAACCCCATGACTGAAGAAATCACCGCCGCTCGCCCACGACTTACCAGAGAAGACCCCCTTCAGGAAGACCCACCTGCACACTCGAGGGGAAGAGGAGGAGGGAACCTCACTCACACTGTACCGAAACTCGTCCCTGTGGCACACCTCTTGACCCGCCTGTTGTCTGTGTTGCTGTAAACCCTTGGCCCTCGACGCCCCTCGCTTAAAGCATTTCAAGACGTCTTTCTTTCCCCATTTTGGTCTCGAGATTGTGTGTGTGTGTGTGTGTGTGTGTGTGTGTGTGTGATGTTCGTTTCCGTAATGGATCTTGGTTTTCTGCTCATCATAACACCCCGAGGTTGAGAGAGTAGCCAGCCTTCTGTTTCAGCACCTCGACATTGTTATCCACCGACGGATATAATCCATGTCCCCTCTCCAAAGAAATTTCACTCCAAGGGAGTCTACATTTCTCTGCTACTGGAAGTAGCGCAACCTTCTGGACTGCAGGAGCATTTAAAAGAAAAAAAAGGTCCCTGGGTAACACTAGGACTCTTATCATAGAAAATGGGTCCTAGGATTAATACAGATAACGATCACTATACACTCATTCATCCATCTATATATATTACCACATCTATACCCGAACCCATCTATCTCCTCACCCACCCCGCTCACCCATATCTCCACTCACCCATCCATCCATCCATCCATCCATCCATCCGGGGAGGGAGGGAGGGCAAACGAGCCGACAACAGCCCTCACTCTGGGGTTTTACATGCCATAAGGTGTAATTATTCGTCCAATTTGGAGGTTTGGAGACTGGTGGTAATAACAGAGACGGCAGAGGCGGCGGGCACCTCTGGCTGTGGGACGGCCCGGGCACTTTGCTCTGCCTTGATTTGCATACGCTAGTGTCGGCCCCGATGCCGCGGGGGGGGGAGGGGGAGGGAGAGAGAGGAGGTGAAATGGAAAGGGGTTGAGGAAGGGTGAGAGAGAGAGACACGGAGAGGGGGGGAGAGAGACAGACAGAGAGAGAGAGAGAAAGAGGGAGGGGGGATTAAAGAAAGGGAATAGGAGGTGCAATGGGAAAGGATTGAGAAGGGAAAAGGAGAGAGAGAGAGAGAGAGAGAGAGAGAGAGAGAGAGAGAGAGAGAGAGAGAGAGAGAGAGAGAGAGACTGGGGATGAGTAAGCCAAGGTTAAAGAGATGGTAGAATAAGGTTCGTGGCAGCTTGTGAGGGATGAACACTCATGTCGAGGCTGCTGGAGGCTGAATGCTTACAAGGGATACGTGGATGGATGTCCGTGAGGGATAGGTGGATGGAAGTCCGTGAGGGATAAGGTATCGGATGGAAGGCTTTGAGGGATAGATAGAAGACTGCGAGGCGAAGAATCGATGGAAGGCTGTAAGGATAGATGGGATACTGTATGCGACAGATGGATGCATATGAGGCTGTGAGGGATAGACAGAAAAGTATTACGGATAGATGATAGGATTTGTCACTGGATAGTTAGATATTTGAAGGATAGAAAAAGCAAGATGTTAGTGAACGAAGGGAAGAGGTGGGTGGGGGATATACATGATGGAAAATGATAGACAGAGTAGGGATAGATAATCGTACTTAAAGGCTTTTGAAAGGGTGATTATATATATATGTATATATATATATATATATATATATATATATATATATATATATATATATATTTCTTTCAAACTATTCGCCATTTCCCGCTTTAGCGAGGTAGCGTTAAGAACAGAGGACTGGGCCTTTGAGGGAACATCCTCACCTGGCCCCCTTCTCTGTTCCTTCTTTTGGAAAATAAAAAAAAAATGATGATATGTATATATATATATATATATATATATATATATATATATATATATATATATATGTGTGTGTGTGTGTGTGTGTGTGTGTGTGTGTGTGTGTGTGTGTGTGTGACTAATGGAAACTAAAATAGGGAAGAATGATTGCAGAATGGCTGAACAGTCGTGGAATGGTTGATGGGGATGACGTCTAAGAGAAGAAATGGGAGGGTTGAGGAATAGGTAATGGCTAATGGGCTGAAGAATAGCAGCAGAAGTAGTGGGATTATAGTGAACGCTCGGTAATGGAGTTTCGGACAGTGGAAAAGACGAAGAAAAAAGAAAAGAGGATTTGAGAAAAAGAATTTTTTTAATTATTGATAAATAATGGAAATAAGGACCTGGAGGGATTGGATGCATGACCTGGAGGACCTGGGGGCATTGGTTGATTGACCTGGAGGACCTTGAGGGATTGGATGATTGACCTGGAGAACCTGTGCCGTCTGGATGACCTGAAAGACCTGGAGGTTTTAAGAGTCCAGGAAGATTTGGAGACCTGGACGAATGACCTGGAGGACCTGAAAGACATGGTCGACCTGGAGGACCTGGAAGACATGACCTGTCTATCTATGTACCTCTCTATCTTTCTCTCTATCTACCTATATGTCTACCAGTCTATCCACCCGTATATCTACCTACATTTATCTATCTATCTGTGTGTCTTTTTCGGGGTTGCGCTCCACTCAGGAGCAAGGGAAGTGAAGGACCTTTTGTGTCGAGATTTCTACTCCTTTCCGTCCATCGACGTCCACGGTCGCGAAGGGAGGGATTGGCGGGGGGGGGGGGGGAGACGTATTAGCAAGAGGTAATGGTCTTCCATCACTGTAGACAGATGGAGACCCTCATGACGATGGAGGGAAAATGACAGATGGAAAATTAGTTCTAGGGGACGACGCCACTGATGGATTAGGGCTCGGTGGTGATAGGTGATTGGGAGGGAAGGTAGGTGATTGGGAAGGGTAGGTAGGTGATTGGGAAGGGTAGATAGGGGCTTCTGAGGGAAGGTAGGTGATTGGGAAGGGTAGATAGGAGATTCTGAGGGGAGATAGGTGATTGGGAAGGGTAGGTAGGTGATTAGGAAGGGTAGATAGGGGCCTCTGAGGGAAGGTAGGTGATTGGGAAGGGTAGGTAGGTGATTGGGAAGGGTAGATAGGGGCCTCTGAGGGAAGGTAGGTGATTGGGAAGGGTAGATAGGGGCTTCTGAGGGAAGGTAGGTGATTGGGAAGGGTAGATAGGAGATTCTGAGGGAGATAGGTGATTGGGAAGGGTAGATAGGGGCTTCTGAGGGAAGGTAGGTGATTGGGAAGGGTAGATAGGAGATTCTGAGGGGAGATAGGTGATTGGGAAGGGTAGATAGGGGCTTCTGAGGGAAGGTAGGTGATTGGGAAGGGTAGATAGGAGATTCTGAGGGAAGGTAGGTGATTGGGAAGGGTTGGGAGGTGATTTGGGAGGATATATAAGTGATTGGGAGGCTTGATAAATGATTGGGGAGGGTAGGTATGTGATTGGGAGAATGTGTTGTGAGGGGGGGAAGGTGATTGGAAAGATACTTAACGAATAGATACGTGATTTGAAGGAAATATGACGTATGGATAGGTGATTAGAAGGATAGGTCGTGGATGGGGAAGTATTTGTAAGGCTAGGTTTGGGTTGGGGGAGGTGAGTGGAAGCCGATTGGTTCATAGGTGCATTAATAGGGATGATTAGGGATTAGGGTAAGGGATTGGCTTAAGGAGAGACGAGATAAAACACAAAAGACACAACTAAGGTTAACCCTGGAAGGAAGGGTTATTAATGGTATTATTTTTGGGCCGTTTCTGAAAGAAAGAAAAATTGTAGAATTGATACATATTTCTCATTTCTCTCTCTCTCTCTCTCTCTCTCTCTCTCTCTCTCTCTCTCTCTCTCTCTCTCTCTCTCTCTCTCTCTCTCTCTCTCTCTCGAAAATAATGGAACCCCTCTCACTGGAAACTGGGGCCAAAAAAAGGATCTTACAAAATTTGTTGTTTGGATTAGTGGAAACTCTTTCTCAAGACCAAATCCTCCTCCTCCTCCTCCTCCTCCTCCTCAACCACCGGCTCCTCCTCCTCCTCCGCCACTCCACCTTCCAGCCTCTGAGTCCCCTCCACCCGTGCTGGATATACAGACAAACACACACCACCACCTCGACCAGAAGGAAACCGTCTCGACCATGTCCGTCATGTGGTGCATCTGACCACAAAGGGCCCCGGCCTGGGGTGCTTGGGTGACCTGCCGCCACCTTTGTTAGCTCGTGGGGGAAATAATACAGGAGGGGAGGCGGGAAATTTTCTACCCCCGAAGCAAGGGGAAAATTGGGAGGATGGAAGAAATTGTGGGAAAGAAGTTTATCCCCTGATCTCGAGTGATGCGTATATAATGAATAAGAAAAAATATAGACGGATATAGACAAAGATAAGAGATGTAAAGTGGACACACTGGTCTATATATATATATATATATATATATATATATATATATATATATATATATATATATATCTTTGTTATTATACTTTGTCGCTGTCTCCCGCGTTAGCGAGGTAGCGCAAGGAAACAAACGAAAGAATGGCCCAACCCACCCACATACACATGTATATACATACACGTCCACACACGCACATATACATACCTATACATTTCAACGTATACATATATATTCACGCACACAGACATATACATATATACACATGTACATAATTCGTACTTGCTGTCTTTATTCATTCCCGTCGTCACCCCGCCACACAGATCAAGTTTGTAATGTTGTTCAGAAAAGAAAATGGGAGATCAGTTTAGGAGACAGATGGCAGCTTATCGGGATATATCTTCCAGAACGAACAAAGCCAAAGATACAAAAAAAAAAAAAAAAGAAAGAAAACGGGATGTATGGATTAGTTTGTTTCTTCCCCACCAGGGTGGCGAGAGACAGATAGAGTCGGGTAAGGGGGGTAACGGTGTCTGGTGTTCTAAAGGAATTAAGGGGAGGGTCTTGGAAGAAAACGGAGCGGGGGGTGAGGGAGGAGGAGGAGGAGGTTTTGGAAAGTGAAATATCTTTTTAAGTTATAGATGGGATGGAGAGTGTGTCAATCTCCCTAGACAATTTAAACCACTATTTAAGCAATTCAGGATTACAGTCTGTGTAGTAGGTGGTGTCAGCATAGATACTCCGTTTAAGGTAGCTGCTTCCTATAGTTTATGTGTGGAGACCCGGCAGAGGAGGATGGACCGTTGTGATGTTTTTTTGTGTTTTATTTTTTTTTTTTTTTTGTTCCCGTCGAATAGCGAAATTATGGAATCATCTCTCTCCCTTTCACACCTTAATTCTTTCACACTTCATGCATAGTGCATTTTTCTCTCACACTTCATTTATAGTGTAGGTTTAATTCTTTCACACCTCATTCATAGTGTAGGTTTAACTCTTTCATACTTCATTCACTGTGTAAGTTTCATTCTTTCACACTTCATTTATAGTTTAGGTTTAACTCTTTCACACTTCATTCATAGTGAAAGTTTAATTCTTTCACGCTTCATTCATAGTTAAGTTTAACTCTTTCACACTTCATTCATAATGTAAGTTTCATTCTTTCATACTTCATTCATAGTTTAGGTTTAATTTTTTCACCATTCATTCATAGTGTAGGTTTAATTCTTTCTCACTTCATTTACAGTGTGGGTCAGGTTAGGTTTAAGCCCATTTTCAAACGCGAAATTGGAATGTCGTTGTAACAGATTATAACAGATGGACGCGTCACTGAATTATGAAAGTGATCAATGATAAGATCAATATAAAGCTTCATTAATTGAATATTAGCAAATAAGATTATAATAGAACCAAGAAATGACAATCCCCCCAAAAAAGAAAGAATTAACTCAAAAATGAAAATGAGATAAAAAAAAAAAAAATTTCATTTCATTGGAAAAAAAATCAATTTTTTTTTCCTTTGGACCAAATTTAATTTTTTTTTTGTCTTAATTTTGAATACGTTTTCAACTATACCATTTTTTCTATGATTTTTTCTTTGCAGCTTGGCTCTCGTCTAAGTAATATCTCTCCCTTTTTTTCTTAATTAAAATCATTAGAATAACAATTAGAAAATAAATGGAATGGACTAATAACAATAACAGGCTTAATTAAGTCATATTTACAACACAAAATTATATTCCCTTTTTTTTTTGCGTTTTATTTTTTTAGGGGACGACTTTAGAATTTTCTTTTTTCTTTTTTTTTCTTTTTTTTTTTTTGTTACGGAATGTTGGAAACGAAATTTAATCAAAATAATAGATGGAACGGAGAATGGCTTCTGTAGACGCGTTCCATCGTGTGGAAACGCTTAGAGACGAGGCTTGCCTATATTGGTCTGTTTAATGAGGAGGTTAACGTACCTGTGTCTGTTTAATGAGGAGGTTAACGTGCCTGTGTCTGTTTAATGAGGAGGTTAACGTACCTGTGTCTGTTTAATGAGGAGGTTAACGCACCTGTGTCTGTTTAATGAGGAGGTTAACGCACCTGTGTCCGTTTAGTGAGGAGGTTAACGTACCTGTGTTTGTTTAATGAGGAAGTTAACGCACCTGTGTCCGTTTAGTGAGGAGGTTAACGTACCTGTGTCCGTTTAGTGAGGAGGTTAACGTACCTGTGTCCGTTTAGTGAGGAGGTTAACGTACCTGTGTTTGTTTAATGAGGAGGTTAACGCACCTGTGTCTGTTTAATGAGGAGGTTAACGTACCTGTGTTTGTTTAATGAGGAGGTTAACGTACCTGTGTCTGTTTAATGAGAAGGTTAACGTACCTGTGTCTGCTTAATGAGGAGGCTAACATACCTGTGTCCGTTCAATGAGGAGGTTAACATACCTGTGTTTCTTTAATGAGAAGGTTAACGCACCTGTGTCTGTTTAATGAGAAGGTTAACGCACCTGTGTCTGTTTAATGAGGAGGTTAACGCACCTGTGTCTGTTTAATGAGGAGGTTTACGTACCTGTGTCTGTTTAATGAGGAGGTTAACGTACCTGTGTCTGTTTAATGAGGAGGTTAACGTACCTGTGTTTGTTTAATGAGGAGGTTAACGTACCTGTGTCTGTTTAATGAGAAGGTTAACGTACCTGTGTCTGCTTAATGAGGAGGTTAACATACCTGTGTCCGTTCAATGAGGAGGTTAACATACCTGTGTTTCTTTAATGAGAAGGTTAACGCACCTGTGTCTGTTTAATGAGAAGGTTAACGCACCTGTGTCTGTTTAATGAGGAGGTTAACGCACCTGTGTCTGTTTAATGAGGAGGTTTACGTACCTGTCTCCGTTTGGAGAGTGACGTCATCTTCCGTCATTCGTAAGTACATGTATGTCATGAATGTTCACACGAGCGACTTTCGGTATACGTCTTTCTCTAACGAATTCACGTTCATATTTGTGCCTTTTGTTTGTGTGTACGTTTTGGTATGTTTGATGTGTGTGTGTGTGTGTGTGTGTGTGTGTGTGTGTGTGTGTGTGTGTGTGTGTGTGTGTGCGATTACTTATGATGTTCAACAACGTCCATGTGTCTCATACGTTCACATATGTACGTTCATCTATCAAGCATACGATCACGTACGCTTTGCTCTGTGTGTGTGTGTGTGTGTGTGTGTGTGTGTCTGCCACCGCTGTGTTGGCAGTGCTGATTGTATGATTCTGTTGGTAGAAAGAAAAGAACCTGTATGATTATCTGTGGGAAATAGTGTCTGTATGATTGATACTCTGCACTTGCTGATGCTGTCGTATGATGGGTAATGGTAATACTGTTAGCGTGGTTGAGGCGCTCCGTTAGTAGAGGGCGTATGTATGATTGGTCCTTGGTGATGTGGCGTGGTTGTATGATTGGTCCTCGGTGATGTGGTGTGGACGTATGATTGGCCCTCGGTGATGTGGTGTGGTTGTATGATTGGTCCTTGGTGATGTGGCGTGGTTGTATGATTGGTCCTCGGTGATGTGGTGTGGACGTATGATTGGCCCTCGGTGATGTGGTGTGGTTGTATGATTGGTCCTTGGTGATGTGGCGTGGACGTATGATTGGTCCTTGGTGATGTGGTGTGGTTGTATGATTGGTCCTCGGTGATGTGGCGTGGTTGTATGATTGGTCCTTGGTGATGTGGTGTGGACGTATGATTGGTCCTTGGTGATGTGGTGTGGACGTATGATTGGTCCTCGGTGATGTGGTGTGGTTGTATGATTGGTCCTTGGTAATGTAGTGTGGTTGTATGATTGGTCCTTTGTGATGTGGTGTGGTTGTATGATTGGTCCTTGGTGATGTGGTGTGGACGTATGATTGGTCCTCGGTGATGTGGTGTGGTTGTATGATTGGTCCTTGGTGATGTGGTGTGGACGTATGATTGGTCCTTGGTGATGTGGTGTGGTTGTATGATTGGTCCTTGGTGATGTGGTGTGGACGTATGATTGGTCCTCGGTGATGTGGTGTGGTTGTATGATTGGTCCTTGGTGATGTGGTGTGGTTGTATGATTGGTCCTTGGTGATGTGGTGTGGACGTATGATTGGTCCTTGGTGATGTGGTGTGGACGTATGATTGGTCCTCGGTGATGTGGTGTGGTTGTATGATTGGTCCTCGGTGATGTGGTGTGGTTGTATGATTGGTCCTCGGTGATGTGGTGTGGACGTATGATTGGTCCTTGGTGATGTGGTGTGGACGTATGATTGGTCCTTGGTGATGTGGTGTGGACGTATGATTGGTCCTTGGTGATGTGGTGTGGACGTATGATTGGTCCTTGGTGACGTGGTGTGGACGTATGATTGGTCCTCGGTGATGTGGTGTGGACGTATGATTGGTCCTTGGTGATGTGGTGTGGACGTATGATTGGTCCTTGGTGATGTGGTGTGGACGTATGATTGGTCCTTGGTGATGTGGTGTGGACGTATGATTGGTCCTCGGTGATGTGGTGTGGTTGTATGATTGGTCCTCGGTGATGTGGTGTGGACGTATGATTGGTCCTCGGTGATGTGGTGTGGTTGTATGATTGGTCCTCGGTGATGTGGTGTGGACGTATGATTGGTCCTTGGTGATGTGGTGTGGTTGTATGATTGGTCCTTGGTGATGTGGTGTGGTTGTATGATTGGTCCTCGGTGATGTGGTGTGGTTGTATGATTGGTCCTCGGTGATGTGGTGTGGACGTATGATTGGTCCTTGGTGATGTGGTGTGGACGTATGATTGGTCCTTGGTGATGTGGTGTGGACGTATGATTGGTCCTCGGTGATGTGGTGTGGTTGTATGATTGGTCCTCGGTGATGTGGTGTGGTTGTATGATTGGTCCTCGGTGATGTGGTGTGGACGTATGATTGGTCCTTGGTGATGTGGTGTGGACGTATGATTGGTCCTTGGTGATGTGGTGTGGACGTATGATTGGTCCTTGGTGATGTGGTGTGGACGTATGATTGGTCCTTGGTGATGTGGTGTGGACGTATGCATGATGCACTCGGGTGGCAACACTGTTTCTATGATTGATATACTCGGTTGGTAATACTGTTTCTATGATCGATATACCCCATTTGTAACACTGTTTGTATGACTGATATACCCCATTTGTAATACTGTTCGTATGACTGATATACCCCATTTGTAACACTGTTTGTATGACTGATATACCCCATTTGTAACACTGTTTCTATGACTGATATACCCCATTTGTAACACTGTTTGTATGACTGATATACCCCATTTGTAACACTGTTTGTATGACTGATATACCCCATTTGTAACACTGTTTCTATGACTGATATACCGAATTTGTAACACTGTTTCTATGACTGATATACCCCATTTGTAACACTGTTTGTATGACTGATATACCCCATTTGTAACACTTTGTATGACTGATATACCCCATTTGTAACACTGTTTGTATGACTGATATACCCCATTTGTAACACTGTTTCTATGACTGATATACCCCATTTGTAACACTGTTTGTATGACTGATATACCCCATTTGTAATACTGTTTGGATGATAGATATGCCTTAATGGAATCAGTGACATTTTCGTTCATTTACACTTGCAAGTCATAGTCTGGTTTATATATATATATATATATATATATATATATATATATATATATATATATATATATATATAAATGTATATATATATATATATTCCCTGGGGATAGGGGAGAAAGAATACTTCCCACGTATTCCCTGCGTGTCATAGAAGGCGACTAAAAGGGAAGGGAGCGGGGGGGCTGGAAATCCTCCCCTCTCTTTTTTTTTTTTTTTAATTTTCCAAAAGAAGGAACAGAGAAGAGGTCCAGGTGAGGATATTCCCTCAAAGGCCCAGTCCTCTGTTCCTAACGCTACCTCGCTAACGCGGGAAATAGCGAATAGTATGAAAAAAAAAAAAAAAAATATATATATATATATATATATATATATATATATATATATATATATATATATATATATATATATATATATGTATATATATATATATTCATTTTTTTTTTCATTCAAACTATTCGCCATTTCCCGCGTTAGCGAGGTAGCGTTAGGAACAGAGGACTGGGCCTTTGAGGGAATATCCTCACCTGGACCTCTTCTCTGTTCCTTCTTTTGGAAAAAAAAAAAAAGGTGTGTGTGTGTTGCCTTCTGATTGTATCTTGAAAATTGGTACTCTTTTGTTCTTAAATGTGTGTGTGTGTCTATGTGTGTGTGTGTGTGGTGTGTGTGTGTGTGTGTGTGTGTAGAATTTTCCACGTATGGATATCCATATATGCGTATGTTCTCCACACCGTATATTGGAATTCCCTGCAACTATGTCTAATTGTATGCATTATTACATAGACGTAATTCTCAGTCTTGTAAACTCTCATGTTAGATTTTTCATTCATTTTTCTTTTCACGTTATAACAAGTCTATCAACTGTTGCCTTAGATCTGTATACCAATCAGTACTTTCGATTTAGATTAATACATATAATATTCTTTTTTTTTTTCCCCTAAATAAAAAATAAAAGCAGAACCAGTCAAGAAAATTTCGTTAATGAGTGTATTTCAGGTAATCAAAGAAAACGGATTGTGTTTCGGAGAGATAGTGAGGGGATCCTAGTGTAATCTTCATAGGGAGAGGCAGCTGGTTCCCCCCTTACCCCGCCGCCGCTGCTGGGGGCTTATCCGAAAATTCTCCTCCCGGCTTCCACCTCGTCCCCCGGTTAATTCCGCTCATCTATATGCCTGTCATTTGTGGCCTACCCATCTGTAGTGATGCGAAGAAATCCAGATTTCTTTCCTCTCTCCCCCTTACCCTCCACCCTACCCTCCACCCTTACCCTCCACCCTTACCCTCCACCCTTACCCTCCACTATACCCTCCACCCCTTCTCAAAGGTATCCTCTCCCTCCCACCTCCCTTCATGTACGCCCTTCTGTTCCTCCTCACTTCAGAGGTGCCCGCCCGCCCTCCCTCCCTCCCTCCGTCTCTCCCTCCCTCCCTTCCTCCCTCCCTCACTTCATCACGTCCCTCAGATCTTACTTCCCTTCAGAGGTACCACCCCTCCTCCTCCTCTCCCCTCTCTCTCTCTCTCTCTCTCTCTCTCTCTCTCTCTCTCTCTCTCTCTCTCTCTCTCTCTCTCTCTCTCTCTCTCTCTCTCTCTCTCCTCTTCCACGGCTTCTCTCCCTTCCCTTCCCTTCCCTTCCCTCTTCGTGTTGCCTCCTGGACCCCACATCTCATCTCCTTTATCCACTCTCCCTCTTCGTTGTCCACGAAACGTTCTCCACCACCTCCTAACCTGCCACCTCACTCGCTTGCCTCCACATGCCACCTCCACACACACACACACACACACACACACACACACACACACACAGCCCCCCTCCACAGGTCCCTCCAGACCAGGGCCCTCCACCAGGGGCCCTTCCGTTTCTCGACAGTGCCAACTCCTACCTTTTTATCGCGTGCCATGTCTGTGCCCCTTGGCCTCATGCATATTAATGGCCTCTTTGTTTAACACCAATATTACGCCGGAATCAGCAAAGTATTGGTGCGTCTCCATCACGACCTGGGAAGCTTGGGAGAGGTGGGAGAGGGAGGAGTGGTACGTGCGTGAGAGGTGGGAGAGGGAGGAGTGGTACGTGTGTCAGAGGTGGGAGAGGGAGGAGTGGTATGTGTGTGAGAGGTGGGAGAGGGAGGAGTGGTACGTGTGTGAGAGGTGGGAGAGGGAGGAGTGGTACGTGTGTGAGAGGTGGGAGAGGGAGGAGTGGTATGTGTGTGAGAGGTGGGAGAGGGAGGAGTGGTACGTGTGTGAGAGGTGGGAGAGGGAGGAGTGGTATGTGTGTGAGAGGTGGGAGAGGGAGGAGTGGTATGTGTGTGAGAGGTGGGAGAGGGAGGAGTGGTATGTGTGTGAGAGGTGGGAGAGGGAGGAGTGGTATGTGTGTGAGAGGTGGGAGAGGGATTGGTGAGGAGAGAGGGTGAGGGAGGGGCCAAAAATGAAGTAAGGAGATAAGTGGAGAGATACAGAAGAGAAGGTTGGGTTAATGAAGTTAAGATTCGACGGGAAAATGGAAGGCGGAAGATCTGTATGTGTGTTAAGGGTAGACGAAGGTAAGGTTAAGGGTGAGGGAGGGCCCGTGTGAGGTACTGTATACGGAAGGGGTATAAGGGAGAGGTAAGGGAGGAAAAAGCCATTGAGAAAGACTAGTGGAAGAGGAGGAGGAGGGAACGAAAACGGGAGAGGGAAAGCGAGGACATGAAAGAAAAAAGAAAACGAGAGAAGCAAGACTTTTTTTTTTAATGACGTGCCCTTTTGGCCTCATGCCCTCACACTTTACCCCTTGTTCTCTTCCCCTTTCTCCCCTTTTGTTTCCTCTTCTCTCCCCTTCCTCACATACCCTGACTACCCTCCCCCTAGTGCCATTTTCCCCCACATCCTGTGTCCACCACCTTAACTGCTGCCTCTTGTATTTTCTCTCGACCTTCCCCCCATCACCCCCCATACCCTTAGAGATTCTCTCTCTCTCTCTCTCTCTCTCTCTCTCTCTCTCTCTCTCTCTCTCTCTCTCTCTCTCTCTCTCTCTCTCTCTCCACTTTGTGTGAGGGAGCGTGAATGTGGAGACCCTATTGTCTGAGTACGGAGATAAGCATATATATATATATATATATATATATATATATATATATATATATATATATATATATATATATATATATATATTCATCTATTATATTTTGTTCCTGTCTCCCGCGTTAGCGAGGTAGCGCAAGAAAACAGACGAAAGAATGGCCCAACCCACCCACATACACCTGTATATACATACATGCCCACACACGCACATATACATACCTATACATTTCAACGTATACATATACATACAAAGACATATACATATATATATATATATATATATACCTGTACATATTCATACTTGCTGGCAGATATATCAGCGACCAGATGTGTTGAGATATGAGGTCACATATGTCGGGGTATGAGGCTAGAAATGACAAGGTATGAGGCCAGATATGTCTGCTTATGAGGTCAAATTATAACGGCGGTATGAGGCCAGAAATGTTTGGATATGACGGCATATATATATGTCGGGGTATGTGGCCAGATATGACTAAGGTATGAAGGCCTGGTATTGTCTGGGTATGAGGCCAGATATGACAGGGTATGAGGCCTGATATGTGGCCAGATACGACAAGGTATGAGGCCTGGTATTGTCTGGGTATGAGGCCAGATATGACAGGGTATGAGGCCTGATATGTGGCCAGATACGACAAGGTATGAGGCCTGGTATTGTCTGGGTATGAAGCCAGATATGACAGGGTATGAGGCCTGATATGACAGGGTATGGCTCGACAAGGTATGAGGCCAGATATGACAGGGTATGAGGCCTGATATGTGGCCAGATACGACAAGGTATGAGGCCTGGTATTGTCTGGGTATGAGGCCAGATATGACAGGGTATGAGGCCTGATATGACAGGGTATGAGGCCTGATATGTGGCCAGATACGACAAGGTATGAGGCCAGATATGACAGGGTATGAGGCCTGATATGACAGGGTATGAGGCCTGATATGTGGCCAGATACGACAAGGTATGAGGCCTTGTATTGTTGTGGTATGAGGCCAGATATGACAGGGTATGAGGCCTGATATGTGGCCAGATACGACAAGGTATGAGGCCTGGTATTGTCTGGGTATGAGGCCTGATATGTGGCAGATACGACAAGGTATGAGGCCAGATATGACAGGGTATGAGGCCTGATATGTGGCCAGATACGACAAGGTATGAGGCCAGATATGACAGGGTATGAGGCCTGATATGTGGCAGATACGACAAGGTATGAGGCCAGATATGACAGGGTATGAGGCCTGATATGACAGGGTATGAGGCCTGATATGACAGGGTATGAGGCCTGATATGTGGCCAGATACGACAAGGTATGAGGCCAGATATGACAGGGTATGAGGCCTGATATGTGGCCAGATACGACAAGGTATGAGGCCAGATATGACAGGGTATGAGGCCTGATATGTGGCAGATACGACAAGGTATGAGGCCTTGTATTGTTGTGGTATGAGGCCAGATATGACAGGGTATGAGGCCTGATATGTGGCCAGATACGACAAGGTATGAGGCCTTGTATTGTTGTGGTATGAGGCCAGATATGACAGGGTATGAGGCCTGATATGACAGGGTATGAGGCCTGATATGTGGCCAGATACGACAAGGTATGAGGCCTTGTATTGTTGTGGTATGAGGCCAGATATGACAGGGTATGAGGCCTGATATGTGGCCAGATACGACAAGGTATGAGGCCTTGTATTGTTGTGGTATGAGGCCAGATATGACAGGGTATGAGGCCTGATATGTGGCCAGATACGACAAGGTATGAGGCCTTGTATTGTTGTGGTATGAGGCCAGATATGACAGGGTATGAGGCCTGATATGACAGGGTATGAGGCCTGATATGTGGCCAGATACGACAAGGTATGAGGCCAGATATGACAGGGTATGAGGCCTGATATGTGGCCAGATACGACAAGGTATGAGGCCTTGTATTGTTGTGGTATGAGGCCAGATATGACAGGGTATGAGGCCTGATATGACAGGGTATGAGGCCTGATATGACAGGGTATGAGGCCTGATATGTGGCCAGATACGACAAGGTATGAGGCCAGATATGACAGGGTATGAGGCCTGATATGACAGGGTATGAGGCCTGATATGTGGCAGATACGACAAGGTATGAGGCCTGGTATTGTCTGGGTATGAGGCCTGATATGTGGCCAGATACGACAAGGTATGAGGCCTGGTATTGTCTGGGTATGAGGCCTGATATGACAGGGTATGAGGCCTGATATGACAGGGTATGAGGCCTGATATGTGGCAGATACGACAAGGTATGAGGCCTGGTATTGTCTGGGTATGAGGCCTGATATGTGGCCAGATACGACAAGGTATGAGGCCAGATATGACAGGGTATGAGGCCTGATATGTGGCCAGATACGACAAGGTATGAGGCCAGATATGACAGGGTATGAGGCCTGATATGACAGGGTATGAGGCCTGATATGTGGCAGATACGACAAGGTATGAGGCCAGATATGACAGGGTATGAGGCCTGATATGTGGCAGATACGACAAGGTATGAGGCCAGATATGACAGGGTATGAGGCCTGATATGACAGGGTATGAGGCCTGATATGTGGCCAGATACGACAAGGTATGAGGCCTTGTATTGTTGTGGTATGAGGCCAGATATGACAGGGTATGAGGCCTGATATGTGGCAGATACGACAAGGTATGAGGCCTTGTATTGTTGTGGTATGAGGCCAGATATGACAGGGTATGAGGCCTGATATATGGCCAGATACGACAAGGTATGAGGCCTTGTATTGTTGTGGTATGAGGCCAGATATGACAGGGTATGAGGCCTGATATGACAGGGTATGAGGCCTGATATGTGGCCAGATACGACAAGGTATGAGGCCTTGTATTGTTATGGTATGAGGCCAGATATGACAGGGTATGAGGCCTGATATGTGGCCAGATACGACAAGGTATGAGGCCTGGTATTGTCTGGGTATGAGGCCAGATATGACAGGGTATGAGGCCTGATATGTGGCCAGATACGACAAGGTATGAGGCCTTGTATTGTTGTGGTATGAGGCCAGATATGACAGGGTATGAGGCCTGATATGTGGCCAGATACGACAAGGTATGAGGCCAGATATGACAGGGTATGAGGCCTGATATGACAGGGTATGAGGCCTGATATGTGGCCAGATACGACAAGGTATGAGGCCTTGTATTGTTGTGGTATGAGGCCAGATATGACAGGGTATGAGGCCTGATATGACAGGGTATGAGGCCTGATATGTGGCAGATACGACAAGGTATGAGGCCTGGTATTGTCTGGGTATGAGGCCTGATATGTGGCAGATACGACAAGGTATGAGGCCAGATATGACAGGGTATGAGGCCTGATATGTGGCCAGATACGACAAGGTATGAGGCCTTGTATTGTTGTGGTATGAGGCCAGATATGACAGGGTATGAGGCCTGATATGTGGCCAGATACGACAAGGTATGAGGCCTTGTATTGTTGTGGTATGAGGCCAGATATGACAGGGTATGAGGCCTGATATGACAGGGTATGAGGCCTGATATGTGGCCAGATACGACAAGGTATGAGGCCTGGTATTGTCTGGGTATGAGGCCTGATATGTGGCAGATACGACAAGGTATGAGGCCTGGTATTGTCTGGGTATGAGGCCTGATATGACAGGGTATGAGGCCTGATATGTGGCCAGATACGACAAGGTATGAGGCCTGGTATTGTCTGGGTATGAGGCCTGATATGACAGGGTATGAGGCCTGATATGTGGCAGATACGACAAGGTATGAGGCCAGATATGACAGGGTATGAGGCCTGATATGACAGGGTATGAGGCCTGATATGTGGCCAGATACGAAAAACGGAAAAATGAAAGGAAAAAGAAATGTAAATTCATGGCTTAAATTAAAACAAAAGTTAGGGAAAAACTGATGGAATATAAATTGAAGTTAAAAGGGACCGAGGTATAATGAAGAATCAAAAAAGGGAAGTGAAAGAAAATTCATTCGAAAATCTGGTGGGAAAATAATCAGGAAGGATTTGGGGAAAACGATTTTAAAAGGCAAATTGTTTGTGGCCGATGGAAGTCAAGAGGAAACGACATAATTGTTAAGTAGTTAAGGAATTTATAACAATGAACGAATTTAAAAGGACTGATTATTGAAAAATTTGACGCAAAAAAAATTATATTGATTATAATGATGATAATATTAGTATGTGTTTGTGTGTGGTCTCCGTTTTCCCACCTAATTAAGTAGCGCCAGACACAAACGAAGCACGGAGTCATTTGTTCACATCCACTCTCTAGCTGTCATGTATAATGCACCGAAACCAGAGCCCACCATCCACAAACCTTACCGTTGGTTTCCCCTGACAGCATCATATGACTGGTTCAGGCCATTGACAGTACGTCATCCCCTGTATACCACATCGCAGGGTGATGGATGCACATTCACACCCTCCTGAATGTTTGGGCCCCGATCACTCAAAACATCTTTCACTCCATCTCGTCGATTCTTTGTCCCCTCCATTTCTTATGTATATATATATATATATATATATATATATATATATATATATATATATATATATATATATATATATATATATATATATATATATACCACTTAGTCAGTCCTTCCTCACTCATCTTTTCCATATGTCCTCACCATATAGGCACTCCTGAGTTCTTTCATACATGCTCTTTTTGATGCCTAAGCTCTCTCATACCTTATCATTCTAACTCGTTCAGTCCTCCTCACACCACGTACTGTGTTCAAGCACTTCAATTCTAACACGTCCACCCTCTTCCGTCGGGACACGCACACTCTTCAGTGCACCCAGAACTATCGCCCCCTCACCCACCTTGTGGCTCACTTCAGCGTAACGTAACTTCAACGTAACTGATAGGTGGGGTTCAGGGAAGATGATTATCAGTGTCAGAATGTAAACTAGGCAGCAAAATAACCGTTTGATCCACCAGTGCTGACATGGTGGCGAAATAGCCGATACCCTTTGAGTATGTTTGCATTGTGTCTTCGCTTGCCTAAGTCTTAACATATATAAGTATCTGTAAGTGCGAGTGTGTGCGTTGTGCGATCGCCATCACATGAGCATCTTTTTATGCGTTACAGATTACGCATACTTTCAGTTTTCGTTTTTTACAGTGTACGGTCAAATATTATCGAAGAATTAGATAAACGTGTATTTGAAACGATTCTTCCATTCGTTTATATTCTCAAAAGATCTTAGGTAATATTATACAGATGCTTTGATAAATTGTTCTTTATTCATGAACATAAAAAAGAATACAATCATTCCGTTTTCTGTAAACGTTAAATACAGGACTTACAGCTTGGTGACAACTGTTTTGTCGCCCATTTTCTCTGTTCATAGTACTCAAAATTCAGGGATTTTGAATTAGAAATTTTGAGGAAAGTTAAATTTTTTTCCGCCGGGAAGCCAGAAAAGCAAAACTATTTTATGAGATTTAATAAAAGTTGTATAATTCAATTCTACAATGAATTATTTATGTCACTTTCAGACTGTGTGCCAAGTTGCTTAGTCCCATTTTCTGACTTTTTTTTTTATATTTTGGAAAGTTATGTAACGTATCTATGTGTGGTGAAGACCTCGTGTGGGGAAGTAAGTTATTTATAGCCCCCGATAATTAAGGGAATAAATGTAATGAAAAGATATAGAGTGGGAAATAGACCTTGTGTTTAAATAATAGTTTTATATTCTTTCCAGTCAAAAATGAGCCAAGCAGTAGGATGATATAAGACCAATAGGGTGACTACAATTTTTTTTTTTTCAATACACTTTGTTGGCATATAGTATGTGTGTGTGTGTGTGTGTGTGTGTGTGTGTGTGTGTGTGTGTGTGTGGCTGTGGGAAGAGATGGGTGGGGGGTGAGGGAGGTTGAACATTAATGGCCGGCGTGGATAAAGTTACTCTAGTCTTGTTAGAGTGATTATAACGTGGGTAGCCCATGGGAACACTGCCACCAGTATGGGAGAAGGGTCGTCCACCTCCTTCCCATGTACTTTGCCTGCCTGGCTCCTCCGTCCCAGCTACACTACATTCTTCTTAAAAAAAAAAAAAAGATGGTCATATTTCTCCTTCTTTTTCTTGTCTCTCTCTCTCCCTCCTTCATCTCTGTATTCTCCATCTTTCTTCCTTCCATCTTTCTTCCCTTCTTTTTTTTTCGTTCGTCTTTCTGTCCTACGTCTTTTTTTCTTCTATCTCCCTTTTCTTCGTCTTTTTTCGCTTACCTTTTATCATGCTTTCCTTTTCCCTCGCATCTTTTCTTTCCCATCACTGTGTCTGCAGCCTGAGGGACCCCACATCTTCATCACACATCCCCAGTTCTTCGTGACATCAAGTATTGACTTCGTCAGTGAGGGGCATATAGCTAATGCGTTGACTTTCTCTCTAAGGGCTGAGCTAACATGTAGACTTACTCGCTGAAGGCTAAGCTAACACGCTAACCTCCTCACTGAGGGCTGAGCTACCACGTTGACATTCTCACTGAGGGCTGAGCTAACATGTAGACTTTTTCACTAAGGGCTGAACAAACACGTATACATGTAGTCTTCCTCAGTGAGGACCGGGCTACCAAGAAGACTTAGTGAGGGCTGAGCTACCACCTAGACTTCTTCAATTAGGGCTAAGCTTATACGTAGACTTCCTCAGTGAGAGTTGAAGGGACACTTAGACTTCCTCAGCCAGTGTTCTCCTCAGCGATGGTGTAGCAGTCTTACGTGAATATAAACTGAGGAAGTTGCAAGAGCCGCACCACAACTAACCCCCATATACAGTTACCAGTTATTCATCCAATTCATTGGCAGTATATAAATTGCTGGCCGTTAGCGTGACATATTTTTACGAAACTATTACGCCACATTATTCATACATATCTGTACTCTAAAAAGGCTTTATTGTCTTCTCTCTATAGACAACCCCCCAAGAAAATGCTAGTAGACTCATGATGACTAACCCCCACACAATACTGTCTGTCTCCAGGGGAGGGTAGAAATTGGTAGGTGCTGAGGTGATACATATCCGGGGGCAAAAGTATATTATCTATACTTATATGTTATAAACAGTGGTCCCCCCCCCCCCCCCCTCCGTCTCCTGTCTGTAAACACGCCAAGGAAGATGACAGACACCGAACTACTAATTTCCATACACAGTTGCCGATAATTCATTCATTATTTCGGTAAGGTAGATGTTACTGGCTGCTAGAGTGATTCATTTTTTTTTCCGGAAATTATACCATTGTTAAGAGAAAAACTTCTACCATTAATATAAGTGCTATGAAAAGAAAGAATAGCTTGGGGGTGAGTGATTGCACCTCTGAACAAGACCATTCCTCCGTTCCTCGACTAAGCATAACTAGGGCTTGTTGTTGTCTGAGTTTCTACTCAGAATGAGTCTGAGTCCAAATCTCACTGGCCAGGTGATCACCGACGCCCCTAAGCTATCCGGAAGAACGAGCAAACGAGAGCCCGGAGGGCACGAATCTGCTCATTGTTTCAGACCCATGAGAAACTAAGACGCTAAGTATGATTTAGAGAGGCAGAGAAAAGGTTCTAGATATGAGGTCCAATGGTGATGGTGATAGTGACGTAGTGGTAATGGTAATGATGTAGTGACGTGGGTGATGATGATGATGATGATGATGATGATGATGGTGTGCGATGACGATAGTGATGATGGTGTGCGATGATGATGGTGATGAGAGCGATGCTTGGTGATATGGCACGGCGAAGGTCGTCGTGAAAATGAGGCTACAGTAGTTCCCATAGTGAAAATCATGATCATGATGGTGACAGAGATGATGATGACGACAAAGATCCGGGGATAATGACCGAAGATACGATGCCGACAATAGTGATGTTAATGGTGATAGCAACATTGGCGCAAATGAAACACTAGACTGTTACCGCCAGAGTCTTCGCATGGCATTAATGAGAAAGAACGGTCTAAACAGGAAACAATTGAGATAATGATAGGTTCGTGTGTAAATGAAAATAATCACTAAAGAAAAAAAAATGTATATATATACATATATTGATACATTGAGCCCCTGTGGCGGTCTGTTCTCTTCAAGAACATTCCGTTTTCTATCGAGATAAACAAAGTTATAAATTTTAGGGGACCAATATGTATATATATAGAGTAGCTCTTGTTTTTTTTACTAGGATGAAATATCGCTTTCCTTGACTCTGTCGTCCATTATATCATCGTAGGAAAAAAAAAAAGATAACCGGAGGAGCGAAACATCAGTAAAGGATAGTGTTCTCAGATAAGATCACCCGGCCATTTGCATTTTTCCACAGGGGCGGAAATGGCCGGCGCCATATTGGTGTGGGATGAGGTGGTGTTGGTGGGAGGGAAGGAAGGGGACTGGGGGATGTTGTGGGGTTGCATTTCCTGCCATAAGTCAGCAGACAAAACATGAATAAAAGCAGAGACGGGGTAATTAGAGGAATAATTATCTCGAGAAAGAGAGATAGAGACGGTGGAAGATAAGCAGGGAGAGACAGACGAATGATTTCCGTGATCAATATGTTTGGATGATTTGCTGTATATATATATATATATATATATATATATATATATATATATATATATATATATATATATATATATATATATCATTCGTTCGTTCGTGCTATTCGCCATTTCCCGCGTTAGCGAGGTAGCGTTAAGAACAGAGGACTGGGCCTTTGAGGGAATATCCTCACCTGGCCCCCTTCTCTGTTCCTTCTTTTGGAAAATTGAAAAAAAACGAGAGGGGAGGATTTCCAGCCACCCGCTCCCTCCCCTTTTAGTCGCCTTCTACGACACGCAGGGAATACGTGGGAAGTATTCTTTCTCCCCTATCCCCAGGGATAATATATATATATATATATATATATATATATATATATATATATATATATATATATATATATATATATATATATATATATATATAATGCAGATGGATGCCCACTTTTAGGGGAATTTAGATGGAAGATGGAAACTGAAGCAGGTTGAAGACACCAGGTGAGTGGGTCATCCCCACCTTGCTGATATAAGACGTCTTCCACAGAGCAGCACAACCGTCTTAGGTCGACTGGTTCATTTAAATGACTGTTCTTGTTATTGCTCGATCCATTTTCTTGTATCATTTTGATTTTCTTCGTTTTCTTTCGGCTCGTGTCTTTCATTGGTCAGGTGTTATTGTGCTGTCAGTGTGTTTGCTTGTTTGCTTCGCGTGCCGTGTTGCATGTCTGTGTTACTGGTGGTGGTGGTATAGTGACGATGATGGTGATAGTGCATGGTGATGATGATAGTGATGGTGATAGTGATAGTGATGATAGTGATGGTGATGGTAGGGATGGTAATGGCGATTTTACTTCTTTTTTTTAGCTTTTGTTTTGTTTTGTTGTTTTTAGCAGATCTTGTGATACAGTTAGGGTCTTCTGGCTGCTCTAGTGTGTGTGTGTGTGTGTGTGTGTGTGTGTGTGTGTGTGTGTGTGTGTGTATAGACAGGCACCGATGGTCCCTGGTGGCCTTCTCGTTCACCATCTTGGCCACTAGGCGTGGCCTTCTGCAGCTCGCAAGATCCTCTTAGCCTATATATTAAGGGTTAATTACCTTCCCAAGTTGTTCTCCCCCATGTTCTTCACCGCTGATCAGTGTCGTCAACTGTCCCGCGTTTCCTTGTCTGTTTCTGCATTTCCTCAGTGTATTATTTTGTCCCCCAGGGGACCGGGGGTCATTCCCTGGTGACGAACCTGAGACCCCTTGTGGTGGGTTTGCTGGTACCTGGTGGTCGCTGGCCTCTGACATCAGAGGGAAGAGCTCGGTACTCCAGTAGTGGAAACGCCAGTGATTTGTACAGACGAGACACAGGATGGTTGGTCATTTTGCCTGTCGGTCTATCATATGCTGGGCTCATTCATGCCAACTGAATGATCTTTTAACACTTTCTTCTGGTGTGAGTGATAATTGTGACACAATATACAGGCTGGCTGTTATCTATCTTGTGTCTCCCCTGATGATGTGATTATTACACGAAAGTGCACTTGGGAACTTATCGTGCTTCATTTTTCTCGTGGACTCATAGGAATATATATATATATATATATATATATATATATATATATATATATATATATATATATATATATATATATATATATATATATATCCCATGAGATAAACGTGTGTGTGTGTGTGTGTGTTCTTGCCCTTTTTAACAGCGGAATTATTTTTGCATTTACCTCCGTACAGGAAGTCATTGTGCGCAGTATGTAGCACATTAATGTAATAAATAATTGAGGAAGGTTAGTAGCAAGTGTTGCTTTTATAGAGGAAGTACATAATGTACAGCACCACTGCTACTGTTCTGTGTGGAGATGTGTGTGTGTCAGGCTGGCTTTGGGGCTACCTTTTGGCGTGGTAGCTGGGAACAACGTTAAACGCTCGGGTATGATGGCTCCTATGGGGAAAAATGACTATTAGAATCCTTGCTGTTGGAGGGCATATGTATGTTCCATGAAAACTGCGCGTTTCGTATGCACTATCTTTGTGTTCGTATACCTCGACGCTGTGACACTAAGTTCTGTAGAATGGCTGATTTATATTGATAGTGTAAGCCTGACGGGAGTTGACCGGTCTAAATCCCGTTGCTCTTGGGTGTGAGAAGAAAGGTATTCGATTGCTAGTAATCGAATAGTCATTTCTATGTCAGGGGCGATCATAGCCAAGCGGTTAGCGTTCCCAACCTCCACGCTAAAGGTTCGGGTTCGAATCCTCGCTGTTGGAAGGCAATATATATATATATATATATATATATATATATATATATATATATATATATATACGATATTTAGCACACAGAGCATAACGTGTGATTACTAAATGAGATGTTCACAAGAAGTCATTCCCTCGTAAATACAACACTTGCTGGTAATCTTCCTCAATTATCATGACACTAACGTACGACATGCTGAGCGTAGTGCCTTTCTGATTAGTATAAAAGAAAAATCGTCAAAATGAAGCCCACAGTAAAAAGGCAGTTAAAGTAACTGGTCGTCCTTAAAGCGCAGACGTGTTGGGTTTTTTTTAAAGTCCTCCTTCAAAAAGATGTTTTTTACCTTTGTCCATTTTCGAACATTTTGGTAAACCGGCAAATCATTTTTGAACATAGGAGTCGTATTTCTTGATGCATTTGTATGTGTTTTTCGGTAATGTGGGAATGTTTACCTAAGTATATAATGTGAAAAAAAAATTAGTATATGAATAGGGATTAGTGTACTATATAGTCTCTTATAGTTTTACGTAGACAGATCATTATATACCTTCATGAGAGAGTGTTTGGTGCATGCAATGATTTGCTCCAACATTCGATACCAAAATGAATGTACCAAACATGTTTCTGTCATGCCGTCATCATCCTGAGGTTACGAACTAAGGTGGGGGAAATTTTAGTCTGTAAGTGAATTACGCATTTGAGGCATGTGTACGTTGAATAAGTACGAAAATGTATATATATACATGACACGGGTGCTAGTATGTATAACACAAGGTCAGTGTCAGCATGACCCTGTGTGAAGCGATCATGTATAGAGCGTGTGGTTGTTGGATAAACGTCATAAGTGTGAATGCTGGGTTGGTGTTGGGCTTTATATAAAGATGTGCAGTGTGAGTGTAAGGTGGATTTTGGTAAGATCATTGTCGCCTCATACCTGGCTATGATGATCAAGTACGATCAATCATAAACTCAGAATATATATATATATATATATATATATATATATATATATATATATATATATATATATATATATATATATATTCGCCATTCCCCGCGTTAGCGACGTAGCGTTAAGAACAGAGGACTGAGCCTTAGAGGGATTATCCTCACCTGGCCCCTTCTCTGTTCCTTCTTTTGGAAAATTAAAGACGAGAGGGGAGGATTTCCAGCCCCCCCACTCCCTCCCCTTTTAGTCGCCTTCTACGACACGCAGGGAATACGTGGGAAGTATTCTTTCTCCCCTATCCCCAAGGATAATATATATATATATATATATATATATATATATATATATATATATATATATATATATATATATATATATATATATATATATATATGTATATGTATATATGGGAGCGGGGGGCTGGAAATCCTCCCCTCTTGCTTTTAATTTTCCAAAAGAAGGAACAGAGAAGGGGGCCAAGTGAGGATTTTCCCTCTAAGAATCAGTTCTCTGTTCTTGACGCAACCTCACTAGCGTGGGAAATGGCGAATATGTATGGGATATATATATATATATATATATATATATATATATATATATATATATATATATATATATATATATATATATATATATATATATATATCCCTGGGGATAGGGGAGAAAGAATACTTCCCACGTATTCCCTGCGTGTCGTAGAAGGCGACTAAAAGGGAAGGGGGCGGGTGGCTGGAAATCCTCCCCTCTCATTTTTTTTTTTTTTTTTTTTTTTTTTTTTAATTTTCCAAAAGAAGGAACAGAGAAGGGGGCCAAGTGAGGATAATCCCTCAAAGGCCCAGTCCTCTGTTCTTAACGCTACCTCGCTAATGCGGGAAATGGCGAATAGTATGAAAGAAAAAAGAAAAGAAAGATATATATATATATATATATATATACACACACGACTTCTTGAAAAAAAAGGAAGAAAAAAAAGATTACTTTTGAGGAAACTGAACTCACGCCTTTCAAAAATGGATAGAACATATCATGTGAAAAGTCACTTTGGCAAATGCTATGTTTTTCCTTATTCAACAGTATTCCGAACCCCAAGCAATGAAAGGTATAACTAAAAAGGTAATCAGACTTTCTACCATTGATCAGTTGTGTTGTGTGATTTCTTTATCGTCAAATTGTAAGATAAAAAAAACTGGACTCGTGCATTCTGGAACTTGTGAAGCCACTTACCTCGTACTTGGCCTCTTGAAATTATATATATATATATATATATATATATATATATATATATATATATATATATATATATATATATATATATTCTTTTTTTTTATTATACGTCGTCGCTGTTTCCCGCGTTAGCGAGGTAGCGCAAGGAAAGAAACGAAAGAATGGCCCAACCTACCCACATACACATGTATTTACATACACGTCCACACACGCACATATACATACCTATACATTTCAATATATATATATATATATATATATATATATATATATATATATATATATATATATATATATATATATATATATATACACACTAACTGAATACATTGAATATCAATTATATCATGATAAAGTAAAGATTGTAAATACTCATTCTTAATACTCTTATATCTATCCAGTAATTTGATATCTATTCATGTATTCGCTGAGCAATGTACCCTGTCATATCATCGTGCTCTCCCTCCTTCCCATCCCCCCACACCTCAGAACCACAACATATCAGAGACGAATGAGAGGAACGATCAATCAAATATTTAAGAAAAGAAAAAAAGAAACAGAAAATGTAATAGACTTGTTAGAACACGGGTGGCTGGGGGAGGGGGATTGGGTTGTGGTGGAGTATCGATGTATTATTTAACATAAGACTTGCTGGTTGACCGCAGATCAACCAAGCTGACGTCTGCCTCATGAGAGGGGCTGTTTAAGATTCCCCCACTCCGCCTGTGGGTGGGTCCGTCCGGTACCGTAAACCATTGAATTCCCGGCCATTGGTCATCATTAAGTCGAAGTATCAGTTCGGGATTTTTACAGGTGTATCGTGGCCAAGGAGTAAATCATTCCATTTCTTTTTTCTTTTCTTTTTTTTCGAGGGAGGGGTGGGAGGAGAAGGGCGGCGTGTGGAGGTGGCAGAAACCAGAAACTAATTTTATAATTGTCTATGTAAATTTCTAGGGTAAACAAAACAAAGCAAAATAAAGCCTTGTTTGCCCCCCTTCCCCCCTTATTGTTTCCATTTTGTTTTGTTTCCTATTTGGCTTCATTCCTCCTCTGCTTTCGAGTCGCTGGATGAAGGATTCAACTCTCTCTTGACTATTCGATAATGTTTTAGAGGATGTGAGTTAAGTAGTGGTTTCTGTGTTGCTTGAGAATGTACACGAGAACACTACATATATATGTATATTTATTTATATATATGTATATATATATATGTATATATATATATATATATATATATATATATATATATATATATATATATATATATATATATATATATATATATATATATAGAGAGAGAGAGAGAGAGAGAGAGAGAGAGAGAGAGAGAGATGGCTGTTTGGGCTGTAGGCCTATGACCTGCCAGGGTCATTAATTAAAACCTGTCGCCGGTAAAGTTACAACCTCCAGTTATAAAAGAAAGAAGAAAGAAATGGAAATCTGTAACACCCGAAGAATGTGTTGATGATGACTGTTATACCACACACACACACACACACTCCCGCTATGTATGTGGCTCACAAGAGAGAGAGAAAAAAATTCAAGAATTTCATCATCTCTCATACGTTGGTAGCTGCATGTGGCTCTTCTTAAACAGTAACAGCTTTGATTATCATGAAGTAAAATGAGTTATCCGAATTCCTAAATTATCCGACGGTGCATCGCTCTGTGTCCTCGACACTGAACAATATATGGCCAGTGTAGGTTACCTGTGCGTACGTACGGCCTACAGCTGTGTATTTCGTCTTGTATTTTCCACCAGTGGAAGATAACAGTAAGTGTAATGATGAAGGAAATGTATAGTCATTTTTTTTCCAACAGTGAGTGTAGTGATGACGGTAATGTATAGTTAACTTTTTTTTTCCCGAAGTGCGTTTGAGAGCTTGGGTGGAGGGGCATATGATCTGGTCTCGCACACAGACTCAGACTAGAGAGAGATACAAGAGTGTGTTTTTATCACCGTACATCCGCACTCATTTCTTGGCCATCTGCTCGACACAAATTGCTCATCCATGCCTTTTTTTTTTAACAATTACATTAGTTTCCTACATTGCAACCTTTTTTTTTCGACTCTTTTTATTTTTTCCCGTAGAAGAGACTCTTTTTTTTTTTTCTTTTGCGAACTTTGAGATTGATACTGCGTCATCATATCCAAGCCATGAAAAAATTTGGGTCTTATTGCACTAAGTTCCTCATCACTGTCGCGGAGAAGGGGTTTATACCCGTCGCCATCTTGAAGTCTAGGGAAAGTGTTGGGTTATGATCATCACAGACCAATTGACCTTGACCTAACATTTGACCCTAGACTACCTCAACGCGACCCAGAGGTGCCACAAGGGACGATGAAATGCCGAAAAGTACACGTAGTCGGCGAAATAACTTTTCAACGGTCGCTACCGGTTCGTCGGCAAAATAATGACGAGGTTGTGCGCATCAAATCGATCATGTGGTTCAGTCGTTTCTCTATTAATTTAATGGTTCAGTCTTTTTCAAACTTAAAATTTCCCGTTGACCATAATTTTCATCTTTTTTTTCTTTTAGTACTTAATAAACATTTTCCATTTCATGCTTCTCACTCATTCCTTATCAACATTTGATCCTTTCTCATGATAATATTTTTTTACTTAATAGATTTCATTCTTTTGAGTTATCGCTTTATCAATATTATGACCGGCATCTGGTAAATTATGGCGCCCATTATAAAGAGATAAATTTTGATTTATAGAATGCTAAAAATTATACAAAAAAAAATCTTTTTTTAGTTAAACTCAACATTCTTATCTCCGTTTTGTTGATGATTTTTTTTTTTTTCTATTTCTTGTAGGTGCACGACCATATAGATCCCAATAGAGATATTGCTGAATACTGATGCCTGATAATTTCATTGCCATCACATTATATATATATATATATATATATATATATATATATATATATATATATATATATATATATATATATATATATATATATATATATATATATATATATATATATATATATATATATATATATATATATATATATATATTGGATGGGATCACAATTTTGCGCGTGATCAAGATTTTCCTATGAGTCCACGGGGAAAATGAAACACGAAAAGTTCCCAAGTGCACTTTCGTGTAATAATCACATCATCAGGGGAGACACAAGAGAGAAATATAACAGTCAGTTGGTATACATCGAAGAGACGAAGCTAGGACGCCATTTGGTTCACATGTATATATATATATATATATATATATATATATATATATATATATATATATATATATATATATATATATACATCGGGGGTTTTGGTAAACTGATGAGATTTTTATAAAATTGACCTTTGGTAATTTCATGTAACAGCTGGCCAACCTCATGCAAGTCGCGAACTCCGGGTGGGAGTTTTTGATGTGTTGTTCCATCATTAAAAACTACCAACATTTAGATTGATTTGCTTCTGTCTATATAATCATGTAATTTCTATAAATCAAATGTCATTAGTTTCCCGTTTTTAAATGTAATCGTCAGTCATATTACCTTTCTTCTTAATCAGCAATTACATTTCATAGCTGTGTCTTTGATTTAATGAAGTGAACCTCTACGAATACTTTAATTCGCAGAAATTATAGAACATATATCGATACAGCTTTCTCTTTTTTTTTATATATGACTTCAATTAGTATCTAATTGTATGAACTTATATAATACACCTACATAAACTGCTTCTAGAATTATTTTCTACCTTGCCTAATGGTAATTGAATTACCGTTTTCATAGACAATGATAACGGGTTATAATCCATAAGGACGTTTATGGCCCAAAAAAAAGAAAAAAAAAAGGAATTATCACATATAGCGCATTAAGGCGTTCCGAATGCTCTGATGGGTTGTTATAACGTGAAGCTAACGACGTAAACAACCCTGGCGGTTGTTTAGGCCTTGACGAAGCCCATATAACGAACCATCATTTGTGAAATGAAATTTTTGTTCTTTCGTTTAATATATATATATATATATATATATATATATATATATATATATATATATATATATATATATATATATATATATATATGTATTCCGACATGCTAGAGAGAACGTGTTTTATCAATATATAGACGTATCAGATAACTCCCGTAACCCATTTTTTAATTGGTATTTCACAGACGTGATTTCATACATGCTGCCAGTGGGTTTCCTACTCAACTTTACGTCTTCTTAAGTAAAGTGTAGCTAAACGTTTACTTCAGTAAAGTGTGGCTAAACGTCTACTCAAGTAAAGTGTGGCTAAACGTCTCCTTGAATGTAGTGTGGCTAAACGTCTACTCAAGTAAAGTGTGGCTAAACGTCTCCTTGAATGTAGTGTGGCTAAACGTCTACTTAAGTAAAGTGTGGCTAAGATTTTGAGCATCCATACAAACTGTGTTGTTACGTAAAGCCTCAGACCCAAGACTCCAGATTCGTTAATTAGAGATAAGCATAGTAGATCAGGATAATTGATCAGCATAGTAGATAAGCACAGTAGATAAGCATAGATATTTTTAAAAATTTTCTTGTTCTTATCTTTATTGAATTCCTTAATATTTTATCACTCGATTAACGTATATATTCTGAGTACTGACACTGTCTTTTGAGATCGAAGAGTGCTCGTATTGATTCATCGTAATGTGTGTTATGATGCTTGTAGTTACATATAGATTATATGTATCTATGTTATGTAGTATGTAGTGCGTCCACACATATCTATGTGATGTGGTATGTAGCGCATGCATACATATCTATTTTATGTAGTATGTAGCGTGTGCACACATAACTATGTTATGTAGTATGTAGCGCGTGCACACGTATCTGTGTTATGTAGTATTTAGCGCGTGCACACGTATCTATGTTATGTAGTATGTAGCGTGTGCACACATATCTATGTTATGTAGTATGTAGCGTGTGCACACATAACTGTGTTATGTAGTATGTAGCGCGTCCACACATATCTATGTCATGTAGTATGTAGCGCGTCCACACATATCTATGTCATGTAGTATGTAGCTCGTCCACACATAACTATGCTATGTAGTATGTGGCGCGTCCACACATATCTATGTCATGTAGTATGTAGCGCGTCCACACATATCTATGTCATGTAGTATGTAGCACGTCCACACATAACTATGTCATGTAGTATGTAGCTCGTCCACACATACCTATGTCATGTAGTATGTAGCGCGTCCACACATATCTATGTTATGTAGTATGTAGCTCGTCCACACATATCTATGTCATGTAGTATGTAGCGCGTGCACACATAACTATGTCATGTAGTATGTAGCTCGTCCACACATACCTATGTCATGTAGTATGTAGCGCGTGCACACGTATCTATGTTATGTAGTATGTAGCTCGTCCACACATATCTATGTCATGTAGTATGTAGCGCGTGCACACATAACTATGTCATGTAGTATGTAGCGCGTCCACACATATCTATGTTATGTAGTATGTAGCGCGTCCACACAAAACTATGTTATGTAGTATGTAGCGCGTCCACACATAACCACCCTAACCAGCCAACTCAGGCCGAAAGAACACCTTATGGCGAGGGCTGTGTTGGTGCACCCATATAACCGAGCGAGTCTGGCCATCATCAACATAGTCTCCACATGCGGCACAATGCCTTCCCTCCTCCGAGGCCTTGTCTTGATCTTGGCTTTTCAGATGTCATTTCTATGGGTGTCAGAAGCAACGAGGGTTGGTGGTGTGGTTGACTGGCTAGGAGGAGGAGGGGGGTGTGTGTTGGTTGGCTGGCTGGGACGGTCGGAACAAGGGAAGTGTGGGTGTGAGGAGGGAGAGGGGGGGACAGTTGTGTGCCTCTACGTAAACAAGGAGGAACGGGAGAGGGAGAGAGAGAGAGAGAGAGAGAGAGAGAGAGAGAGAGAGAGAGGGTGGGTGGGGGTAGGAGACAGGCAGGAGACAGACACACCTGGACAGAGGAAGAGGTGATGGACGGGTAAGACCTAAGCGCCTTCGACGTTAGAAGCAGAGAACACGACGGATGCCAAGAGGCAAACAAACATACTAGAGAGAGAGAGAGAGAGAGAGAGAGAGAGAGAGAGAGAGAGAGAGAGAGCGAGAGAGAGAGAGAGAGAGACAATGGTTGGGTGAGAGTGACGGGGAGACAAAGAGGCGGGAGAGGCACGGGGATAGGTTGGGAGAGTGGAGGTGACTCTCCATCACTGGCTCTCACCGCCACACGGAGCGTCTGGCCCGACCTCCAGTGCCATCTAGGTGGCACCTGAGCAACTAACGTGCGCGCCTCCTCCTCCTCCTCCTCCCCCTCTCCTCCATCTCCTCCTCCATCTCCTCCTCCTCCTCCTCCTCCTCCTCTTCCTTCTCTTTCTCCTCTCTCTTTCCTTCCGGTTCATCTTCTCCTTCTTCCTCTCGTTGGTCCACAGCCATCACCGCAGGAAACGCTCGGGGGGTCTATCGAGAACGTTGACCAAGCCGTCGACACAAGACCTCACCGTGTACGGGCCACTTCCATTTTGTTCTTCCCTGCGACGCCTCCAGCTCCCGAGGAAGGCTTTCCCAAAGGAAGACTCCGCCGCCGTAGGATCCCTCCCTTCTTCCCCCCCTCACACGCGGGAGGATATCCTCGCCCTCAACAGCTGGCTAAGAGAATGTGACTTCCCATCGTAGGATTCCTTTTTCACCCAGCATGATCTCCGTTGGTAACCACCCATCGTAGGATTTCCTCTTTGGACCCCAAGTAGGACCTCAGCCACCGACCCCCTTCCTTCCTCCCTCCCTTCATACAAGGAGAAAACTACCTCAGATGAAGACCAGTCGTACGACTCCTCTCCGTCAGTTCCCCCAGCTCCGAGAATGACCTCCACAGATACACGTCATCGGAGGGTGCCCATTTCTCCCTCCCTCCTCCCCAAGTCGGAGCCGTCCGTCGCCCTACGAGAGTGGAGCGGGGGAGGGTGGCCTTCCTTCCGTCACACAGGAGTCCTTGATGATATGATAGATGGCCTAACAATCACTTGCGAGTGGTGAGAGGAATTGTATTTCTGCTACGTGCCGTCGATGGCCAGCATTTTTACCCCTCCGTCAGGGGGTGGGTTGGGGTGGTGGAGGCGTGGGGTTGGGGGGGGGGGGCAGGCAACAGGAGGACGCCTGCGAATATCAATGTCTCTCGGGGGCGTCCGCCGGGTCGTCTGGGAGTCGTGCCCCGTCTGCCAGAACAACAGTCGTGGGACGCGACCCACATACACAATCACGACCACTTGCAACCAACCGACCAACCAACCACCACCACCACCACCAGTGGGCTCTCTCTCTCTCTCTCTCTCTCTCTCTCTCTCTCTCTCTCTCTCTCTCTCTCTCTCTCTCTCTCTCTCTCTCTCTCGTGTAGACGAGAGCAAAGATTATGCCGCTTACTTTTATTTCTATTTTTTTCACTTTTTCTATTCTTCTTCTTCTTCTTCTTCTTCTTCTTCTTCTTCTTCTTCTTCGTCAGCTAGTTTCTCCAGGCTGGCCAAAGACAAAGAAAAATAAGAGTTAAATTGCCTTCGTGTACGTAATAAGTGCTCAAAATTCTCATTAGTTTAGTAGGGAATCCGATGCCTTTATCACCAAACTGTCTTCCCGGCAAGAAAGCGCGATCAAACCCTAAATAATATGTAACAATAATAATATTGATAATAAAAACGATAATAAGTAATGATAACATTGATAATAACATAAGTGATAGTAATAATGATACTGAATGCGATGATGATGATGATGATGATATCGATGAATATTACATTAGTAACAAATTACTGTAATAATGATAATGCTAATTATGAATAATAGGTGTAATAAGTTTCCGTTTGCAACGACTTCCCTCTAGCTAGAAACTCTTGGCTCCATCATCATCATACCTTTACCCTGAAAAGGTTTTGTTTAGTTACTTGATCTAGCAAGAATTTTATGGTTTACCTAGTCAGATGCATTTGTGATCTTCCTCGTCAAATACATTCGCGGTTTACTTCGTCAAATCAGGGGAGGAAAAAGTTTGTCTGTTCTGTTTTACATAAAGGTTCCATTCATGGTATGTACATTTACATAGGAACATTGGTGAAGGGAAGAAATGGGGAAGTTGTAACAGGTAGTAATAAAGTGAAGAGGAGATGGAGTGAGTTTTATGAAGGACTGTTGAATGTGTTTGATGATAGGGTGACAGATGTAGGGTGTTTTGGTCGGAGTGGTTTGTTATGTGAGAGAATCAGGAACAGTTTCTTGGTGAAGAGAGAAGAGGTGGTGAAAGCCTTACGGAAGATGAAATGTGGCAAGGCGGCTGGCAGTGAATGGTATTGCTGTTGAATTTATTAGACAGTGGGTGTCTGTCTTGTTGATTGGTTAGTTAGGGGTTTTCACTGTATATATGGATCATTGTGAGGTGATTGAGGATTGACGGAATGCATGCATATTGCCATTGTATAAAGGCAAAGGCCATGAAGGTGAGTTTTCACACTACAGAGGCATAAGTTTATTGAGTGGACCTGGCAAGTTGCATGGAAGGGTATTGATTGAGAGGGTGGGGGCATATACAGAGTATCAGATTGTGGAGGAGCAGTATGGTTTCAGAGGTGGTAGAGGATGTGTGGATCAGGTGTTTGCGTGAAGGGTATGAGTGAGAAAGAGAAACGGATGGATTTGTATGTGGTATCTGTGGATCTGGAGAAGGCATATGTTAGGGTTGTTGATAGGGATGCTCTGTGGAAGGTCTTAAGAATATATAGTGTGGGAGGAAAGTTGCCATAAGCAGTAAGAAGTTTTTATCAAGGATGTAAGGCATATATACGAGTAGGAAGAAAGGAGAGTGAGTAGTTCCAAGTGAAGACTGGTCTGCAGTGGGGGTGTGCGATGTCACCATGGTTACTTAATGTTTATGGATGGGGCGGTGAGGGAGGTAAATGCAAGAGTCTTGGAGAGAGGGGTAGTATGCCGTCTGTAGGGGTTGGCAACGCCTAGGAAGTGAGACAATTGTTGTTTGCTAATGATACACAGCTGGAACACTGGTAGCAGATTCTTGTGAGAAACTGCAGAAGCTGGTGACTAAGTTCGGATGGAACTGTGTAAGGAGGAAGTTGAGAGTATATGTGAATGATAGCAAGGTTATTAGATTTAGTAGAATTGAGTGACAGGTTACCTGGGATGTGAGTCTAAATGGAGAAAAATTAGAAGTTATGATACGTGCCTGGGAGTGGACCAAACTGGAGATGGATGGATGGAGTGGAAAAGGTTTAGGGCGATCGGGGACTTGATCATGCCGGAGGGTGAGAGGCGTGCACGAGATAGAATGAGTTGGAGGGGTGTGATATAAAGGAAACGACGCTCTGTCAGTGGATTGAACCAGGGCACGTGAAGCGTCCGGGGTCAACCATGGAAAGGTATATGGGGCCTGGGTCCGTGTCTAGGGAGCTGTGGTAACGCCCACATATAAACGGCAGGACCACCTTGCTCCTCTTGCTGCTTCGAGGATGCGCTGCGTCCGCAGCAGGTAAGCGATGGAAGCCTCGAGAGTGAGGCGTTCCCTGACGAGACGGTACTCCATGTCGTCCACTGACGATGATACTGACTCGCCGAAGAGAGAAGACTCTCTCTCTCTCTCTCTCTCTCTCTCTCTCTCTCTCTCTCTCTCTCTGGGTGGGGGGTTGTGGATCCGTGAAGGGGTACCTAGTGACGTATGATTGGCCGCCAGGGGGGTACCACAATGATGGGTATCAAGCGAGGGATAACAAGCCAGAGGTACCAGCTTGGAAAACAACACCTGAATTGGTACAAGGTGGGAGTGGGGGGGGGGGGGGGGGGGGGGGGGGGTTGCCTGTCAAGGGAGGGAGGGGTTGGGGGGGGGTAGCAGGTCACGGCTCTTTAGGGATGGAGTTTCAGAATATGAAGATGGAAGTTCATTGCAGTGAGGAAGATTAGTGTGGTTTAAAAGATTATTATGGTGGTGAAGATCAGTGTGGTGAGGAAGATCATTATGGTGAGGAAGATCAGTGTGGTGAGGAAGATCATTATAGTGAGGAAGATTAGTATGGTCAAAAAGAATATTATGGTGGTAAAGATCAGTGTAATGAGGAAGATCATTATGGAGAGGAAGATCAGTGTGGTGAGGAAGATCGTTATGGTGAGGAAGATAATTATGGTGAGGAAGATCATCATGGTGAGGAAGATCGTTATGGTGAGGAAGATAATTATGGTGAGGAAGATCATCATGGTGAGGAAGATCGTTATGGTGAGGAAGATAATTATGGTGAGGAAGATCATCATGGTGAGGAAGATCGTTATGGTGAGGAAGATCGTTATGGTGAGGAAGATCGTTATGGTGAGGAAGATCATTATGGTGAGGAAGATCATTATGGTGAGGAAGATCATTATGGTGAGGAAGATCATCATGGTGAGGAAGATCATTATGGTGAGGAAGATCATTATGGTGAAGAAGATTAGTATGTTTAGGAAGATCAGGAGAATAGATGAGATGGTGGTAAAGACAGGGTAGGGAATTGGTTGGAGATATTTACCGAGGAGTGACGAAGTGAAGATAGGAAACGTAGAGAGAAACTAATTATTGCGAGGAGAACGAGAGAGAGAGAGAGAGAGAGAGAGAGTGAGAGAGTGAGAGAGTGAGAGAGAGAGTTAGACAGACGAAGGTGAACTGGAAACGAAGAGACGTTGGAGAAAATGGTAGAGAAAAGGAGAAGAAAGAGACAGAAGAAAGGTTGAGAGGCGATGGTCAGTTTAGGAGAAGACTTCGGAGAGATAAGTGATATGAAATGTGAGAGAGAGACATACGAGTCAAGCCATGAGGGGAGTGTATGAGGAAGTGAGAGGTAAAGCGAGATAGTAGGATGAGGTGACGAACCCCACCGGGTGGGTGAGGAGGTATGAGGGTTGACATCGAGGAGGGGTGATCTGATGGCCTTTGGAAGGGTGGAAGGTATATTAGAGGGAGGAAAGGAAAGGACCTTGGGAGAGAGAGAGAGAGAGAGAGAGAGAGAGAGAGAGAGAGAGAGAGAGAGAGAGAGAGAGAGAGAGAGAGAGAGACCTTTTTTTAAGGGAGGGAAGTGCCTGCGGGAGGGAGTTTTAAGGAGTTGAGGAGGGAGGGAGTCGCCTGCGGGAGGGAGTTTTAAGGAATTTAGGAGGGAGAGGAAGGAAAGGGGAGTCAAGAAGGAGAGGAAGGAAAGGGGAGTCAAGAGGGAGAGGAAGGAAAGGGGAGTCAAGAGGGAGAGGAAGGAAAGGGGAGTCAAGAGGGAGAGGAAGGAAAGGGGAGTCAAGAGGGAGAGGTGAGGCCGCGTGGCGGGACGGCCCGTGTCCAGCCAGATACTTCGTATGTATCGTGGGTGGAGGCGTCCTGCCTGACCAGCGTCCCGAGACCCTCACTGGAGACACTCAAGGACCCGGTGACGGCATCAGCAGGTGTTCCTGCCGCCCACCTGGCTCCACACACACACACACACACACACACACACACACACACACACGCAGGGCAACTGTCCAAAATCGTATTCTACCTTCAGGACGACGATACGACCCTTGGGTATGATGGAATGTATAGCCCTTTGACCCAGCTCGTAAAAGGGTCAGGTGAAAGGCCGGGCTTTATCGTACGCAAGGGGTCGGTCGGACCGTCATGCTGAAGAGTCGTACCGTCGTGCTCGGTGGTTGTACAATGGTGCTCGGGGGTCGTACCGTCGTGCTCAAGGGTCGTACCGTCGTGCTCTAGGGACGTGTCGTCGTGCTTGAGGGTCGTACCGTCGTGCTCGGGGACGTGTCGTCGTGCTCTAGGGTCATACTGTCGTGCTCAAGGGTCGTACCGTCGTGCTCAAGGGTCGTACCGTCGTACTCAAGGGTCGTACCGTCGTGCTTAAGGGTCGTACCGTCGTGCTCGGGGGCCGTTCCGTCGTGCTCTAGAGTCGTACCGTCGTGCTCGAGGGTCGTACCGTCGTACTCAAGGGTCGTACCATCGTGCTCGAGGGCCGTACCGTCGTGCGCGGGGGGGTGGTTGAAAACTCGGTGTTTCTCCGGCGTTGATCAGCGTCTTCATGTGTCGTGTAAGCAAAGCATTTTAACCTACCTAGCCTCACTGAATCTTCAGTTTGCATTACAGCTTTAGATCACAGACGACGAAGGCAGACCCGACCAAGATATTCCTGAGAGAGGCAAGGTGCAGTGGGGCTGTGTCTTCCACGTGGGAAAAAAGAAAAAACACGATTTATAAAGTTTCTCTTCTTGAAGAACGGAGCAAACGTAACCATATATTATGTTCGACTATAATACTAATATGTATCATAGACGACATATATAGTTTATTTTGTAATATAGAATAGTTAGCTTTATCTTTATAGCTATTCTTTAGTTAGTATGATAAATTTTATATCACTTCTTATCTGAAGGAAATGAGGATTTGTGGGTTTATCTACGAATATATATATATATAAAAAGATACCTTTAATGGGATTTTATTCTAAACTCTAGAATGACGTATTGTGAATCAAAGTGAAAGTATGATGCACACTGCGTGTGTATGTCGAGTAAAACAGTAGGATTTTTTTAATGGTTTTATCGATAAAGAGTAGGACCGTTCTTACGATATGTCCATTAACTGTATATATTGTACAGCAGACTTCTTCACCTTGTGTGAGGTATTAGTGACGCAGTAGATATGAATATCAAGACGTGGCTTAGGGGGATACAGCGTCCTGAGAACACCTTTTGTAGATGGGAAAGGAAAAGATGAAAAAGAAGAAAGGTTCTGTTATTATCGATGAATAGATAGATATATCGATAGGTATATGACACTTGGGAACCCACGTTCTGGCCTCTGGACGGAAGGTCCTGGTGAAAGCAGATGGGAGGGAGAGAGAGAGAGAGAGAGAGAGAGAGAGAGAGAGAGAGAGAGAGCTGGGGAGGGGGGGGAAGGATCTTGTGATTCGCGGAGCTTCCATTGGTATGCCAACCCCACACCAGACGTCGACGCCAGGTACGGGTCCATTGTGGGGGGTGGGGGGGTTGGGAGGCAGAGGGGGTTTGGCGCCTTACAGGGGCTGGGGGAAAGGGGAGGTCATAGGGAGACCGAGGTAACACACACACACACACACACACACACACACACACACACACACACACACATACAGAGGATGGAATAGGATAAACAGAAACATGGATGGTTTACAGACATCTTTGACAAACCCTCACTAAAGCAGTTTCCTAATTATGTATAACCAAGCTTATATATATATATATATATATATATATATATATATATATATATATATATATATATATATATATATATTGGAAAGGATCACAATTTTGCGCGTGGTCAAGTATATCCCTGTGAGTCCACGGTCAAAATGAAACCCGATAAGTTCCCAAGTGCACTTTCGTGTAATAATCACATCATCATGGGAGACACAAGAGAGAAATATAACAGTCAATTGATATACAACGAAGAGACGTAGCTAGGACGCCATTTGGTAAACACGTGATTGTCCAAAAGAGACAACGAGTGTATCATAAACTTATTATGTGGACAAGAAGGGGAATTGTTTACAAATTTTATCAAAAATAAAGCTATCCAATTTGTATAGACCTTCACTAATATTAAGGTTATAGATCTTTGTGTATTCAATAATAGAAGATTCAATGATATTTGTCGTGGTACTGGAGTTTGAGTTCATAACTGAGATGGCATTACTCCAGTCAGTACAATTATCGTAGTTTTTAACGTGATTGAACAAGGCATTTGATCCTTGTCCTGTTCTTATACAATAGTTATGTTGCTTAAGTCTAACAGAAAGATCCTTACCAGTCTGCCCAACATAAAACTTATCACAATTTCTACATGGCACTTTATATATGCATCCAGGAGAATTATTTGGTGAGTTCCTGATTAAGATAGTCTTTATAATATTATTGTTGCTGAAGGCATTAAAGGATTTAGCTCTCCCTTTTAATAATAATTTTACTTTACTTCCCAAGTTGCTTAAATCCTTGAATGTAAATGTTGCCTTCAGCAACAATAATACTATAACTTTAATTCCAGTGCCACGAAAAATATCATTGAATCTTCTATTATTGAATACACAAAGAATTATAACCTTAATATTAGTGAAGGTCTATACAAATTGGATGGCTTTATTATTGGTAAAATTTGTAAACAATTCCCCTCCTTGTCTGTCTTGGACAATCACGTTTTAACCAAATGGCGTCCTAGCTACGTCTCTTCGTTGTATATCAGCTGACTTATTTTTCTTTCTTTTATCCCCCCTGATGATGTGATTATTACACGAAGGTGCACTTGGGAACTTATCGTGTTTCATTTTCCCCGTGGACTCATGGGAATATATGTATATATATATATATATATATATATAGAGAGAGAGAGAGAGAGAGAGAGAGAGAGAGAGAGAGAGAGAGAGAGAGAGAGAGAGAGAAATTGGGAAACATTTTTCACTAATTCAGAGGCCTTTAATGTCATTAACCCTCTAAATAAGACAACGCAAATAACGTCAAAATAACGATCAAAATCAATCGATGACGTTCGTCTTTCACTTGTCGGTAGAAAATGGTGTGTGGTGAAGTGCCACTCACTTTTTTTTTCTTTTTATAAATATTTGACACAAGAACAACTGTTTTATTCTGCACTCCTGCCGTCACCCTGTGGGCCGGAGCGCCAGAGGAGGATACAGAGTGGACGAGAGGTTCAGCCAGGGGTTGACTAGTGGGTCTCAATGATTGAAAGACATTATAGGTAACATAGTGAGGAAAGTATTAACACAGCGCAACACAGGGCGCTTATGTTAACAATGCGGCAGTAATACATGGCCATGACATCATCCTGTTTAAAAGCATTCGGTTGAAAACGACACATCAGATGAAAGACTTATTCCCAATATAAGTTTACTTCATCGTGTTGTTCACCAACAAAAGTTCTGCATATGAACTTTACCTGTGATCATAATGTGTCTTTTTAGCCTTGATTTAACTGTGTGTTGATCTCATCCAATCATGTAACCCCATGTTTTCTTCCTGAAGATATGGAATTGTATCTTTTTCATGATTAAGATATTCGAGTTTTGTTTATTTGGTGCATCTGCTGTATTAATCATGTAATCGCTACGTATTTCTGTAATTACACACCTGCTATGATAATTATATTCTTCGGTTGATCGATGATACTTTGACATCTGTTAAGTATGGCAAGCTGTATGCATTTCCATCATGCATACCTAATATCTTCAAGACAGTTTAATTCTACACACGACAGTTTGAAGTATAGCATCCAGCACACTGAAGGAAATGTCAAAATGTTATCATAACTTTAAAGATATATATATTTTTCTTAATGGTTCCAATTTGTTTTTCTTTATTGTCCCATTCAGCGAAGAGGATATGTACCAAAATTCGATTAATCTTAGAATTCTTCTTTGTACGTAATAATTATACTGTCATTTCTGTTGTCTTTCTTGATACTGTGGTCTACAGCATATTGTTATTCTGCCAATTGTCATTTCGTACTTAATTTTTGTGTGTGTGAAATAGTTTGTATATAACAAGAGTATTGAGTCATTCGAACTTGAGTAGATATATAGTTTGTGTAGAACTGTGTTCGTTGGTAATTTGGGTCTTTAGACCACTCAGCTGGCAGGATCAAGGCCGTCAGCGTTATAAGAGAAACTTACAGCACCTTCTTCAGGAGTTTCGGTATAGTTCTCAGAGCATAACTCATTCTCAGACAAGTAGCAGCAGGATGTGTCTGGATGTTACTATGAAACTCTGAACATATAAACGCCAAAGAAAAATATATTAATGTCGTTCACAGAGACGCATAGAACAAATGAGTTACAAAAAGGTTGCTAAAAAAAAATTAAATATATCTTTAAAGAATTTAAAACTTGAAAGCATAGAATTACTGGTTGTATGATAGATGTAATTATTAGGAAAATCAGGAAGTTTTTAACATTTTGTGTCTTATTCCTTAAATTTGATTTTCAAATTCATCGTATGTAATATAGAAATGATATTCAGAAATACGTCTTCACTTGTCGTCGCATTGTAAATACATCAGCCCCAGCTGGTAGAGGAACAAACTGTAGATTTAGAATAAAATGAAGGAGTGAGGGAGGTACAATTTCCACCTGCAGCTGGTACTGAGACAGTCAAGAGCGCCGGCCTGGATATAAGCCAGCTGTGCGCCAGAGCCCCACTTGTAGCGGGGCAAGCCATCTAATTTTCCTTTATTGTACTTCCAGTTAGGATTGTGGCCACCCAACGCCTCCTGCAGGCCCCGCTGGATCACTGAGGAGCAGGCATACCCCCTGGTGAGGACGGAGGGCGAGGAGGGGAAAGGAAGGTGGTTCAAGCTCTCATGGTGAAGGGCGCCGGGGATGCCGCCTCGGAAGGGGCGCTGGCTTTCACCCACAACAGATCCTGGGGAACAGACGCGCCACATGTCGGTAATGTCTCCAGTTGCGACGTCAGTGGATGTCTGGTTTTTTTTTTTTTTTAGAGATGCCTTCCTCTTTATACAGGGCCTTCTGAAGTCTTGAAGTGCCATGCGGCGTGAAAAAAAAAAAAAAACAAGAGAAAAAGAGACATCGACATTCGTCTCTTCCTCTTATAACAAGTGGATCTGCACCTGGGGCATGTCTTACACCAGGGCTAGTCAGGTGTGTTACAACCAGGAAGACCGTCACTTCGACATCACTGGATTCTGGCTCAAAATACCACCAGCGAATACATGTTTCCAGCGTCGGCGGTAATCACACAGCAAGCCACAGGCAGACTCTTCGACACAGATCCATGAGTAGATACTCTCTGCACACCACAGATACAAAGAACAGATAAGAACCCGCTCCCCCCAAAAAAAAAATATATATATATATATATATATATATATATATATATATATATATATATATATATATATATATATATATATATATATATATATATATATACGCTCTCACACGAGGAATATTGATCCTAAGATTGTGTGCTGAAGAAGAAGAAAAAAAAAGGAATAATGATTTCTGAACACATAATCGTGTTGAATGAAAATGAAATGTCATCTGCAGCAGACCGCTACGGCTCTGGATGATAATATATGAGGAACATCTCGTCACACAACAGCAGCGGGGATGGAGGTTTGCATCATGAGGACCCACGGACCAGCTGTGTCCACTGGAGTGTAAAAAAGAAGTTTGTATTGCAACATGGACATGACTAACGTCCGCCCTCGGAGTATGACGTTGAAAGCTAAACCAGGAAAGATCTGGCCCAGAACATTAAAGGAAGCCATAACACGTACGTATAATTCACCGGAAATTACGATAAGTAGCTGGATGAATAAACCCCCGCTTCGCAAATCGCCGTGACCTCCCAGCGAGCCGCGTATGAGGGTCTCCTGGACTTCGAAGGTTCTCAGCGTCTGAGGGGTCTCCCGACTTCGAAGGTCTTTAGCGTCTGAGGGTCTCCCGACTTCGAAGGTCTTCAGCGTCTGAGGGGTCTCCCGACTTCGAAGGTCTTCAGCGTCTGAGGGTCTCTCGACTTCGAAGGTCTTCACCGTCTGAGGGGTCTCCCAACTTCGAAGGTCTTCAGCGTCTGAGTGTCTCCCGACTTCAAAGGTCTTCAGTTCGAGTCGCTGCGAAGGTTTACGAGATCAGAAGTCTCCACCACCTCCCCCTCGAGCTGGTCCTGACTACGATGGCTCAGAACTGGTGAGTAGCTCGTTTAATGGGGTACTAAGGACTCCAGCTCCTGTAGATAACGTCAATATTCTGAACTTCTTGTTTGTCTTAGTGAACCACTGGTATTCTTACCGGGGGAGTCGAACATGCGTTCTCTGGCTCAGTTGTTTTTTTCTAAGTGGAGGGAAGTGGGTGGTAAGATTCGCAATTGCGTTTTATGGTTCCGGATTGTACTAACCTAAAAAGCAGAATGAGAGAAACAACATAAAAGTATGGGAGAAACTGAGCCATACGTATACAGGCAATACAAGAGAAAGCAAATGGCAGAGAGAATGAGAGAGTTCTGTTTAATACGCAGCTGTTCACCTCGGGTACTTGGAGAGATTTTCTTCTCATCCCATGTCTTATGTTGCTGAACTTATCAAAACACATGTACTACATATAAACTGTCATATACAGAAACTGAAGTGGATGTAGATGTAGGAAAACGAAGGGGAATGAAAGACAAGAGTTGGAGCAGAAGAGAAAAAAAGAAATAGAGAGAGCGAGAGAGAGAGAGAGTTGTGGAGAAGCCAAAGGCATCTCCCTTCAGGTGTACGTGGATGCCATGTTATATTGGCTTGGTTAATGACGACCTGGTTACGGGAAGGACATCTGGTTGTTGGTAATCGGCTGACGTAGGTTCGATTCCCACTCTTGCGGTACTCTGCATACTTGATACTCGGGTGTCTCGCACTTGCATGACTTCTTGTCTTGTTTTGTTCTACGCTTCCATGTGATCCGCTTGTCATTTATTTATCTTTTGATTGGAATGTTTTATAAAGTCTTTGTAAATGCATTGATGGCGTTCTCGGTAGACCTGGTGATCCGTGGTAAATGTTGGTGATAGATTCTCGACCCAACATTGGAAGGAGATGAGTGTGACAGTATCATGCTCATACCTACACACACACACACACACACACACACACACACACACACAGGAGGGGAGCCGATCCTCGTGGACCTCCCGTCTCTCGTCCTCTATTCTTAGCTTTGCATTAGTTCCTCGAAATGTCCAGTGGTTGTTGCTAAATATATATATATATTTTTTTCTTTTTTTTCATACTATTCGCCATTTCCCGCGTTAGCGAGGTAGCGTTAAGAACAGAGGACTGAGCCTTTGAGGGAATATTCTCACTTGGCCCCCTTCTCTGTTCCTCCTGTTGGAAAAGTAAAAACGAGAGGGGGGGATTTCCAGCCCCCCGCTCCCTCCCCTTTAATCACCTTCTACGACACGCTGGGAATACATGGGAAGTATTCTTTCTCCCCTATCCCCAGGGATATATATATATATATATATATATATATATATATATATATATATATATATATATATATATATATATATATATATATATACTTGCTCTTGGCTTACTTTGTCCTCCGTGAGGCCACAACTCTGCTACTAAAGAAATGCTTCCTCACGCCTCTCCGTACACTTCCTCACGCCTCTCCGTACACTTCTTCACACGTCCCTCCGTAGGCTTCCTTATGCCCCTCCTTACACTTCCTCATGTTCCTCCGTACGCGTCCTTACACGCCCCTCCGTACACTTCCTTTCACGCCCCTCCGTACACTTCGACACGTCCCTCCATACACGTCCTCACGGTTCTCCGTACACGTCCTCTCGCCCAGCTTCCAGCTGTGTCCCCTCGTTCTGGACTCCTCTGTTTTCAAACTTCTGTTCTATGGAGATCAGACTGAGAGTGCAATTCCAACCTAGGGCGAATACACACGTCGTGTGTAGATGTATGCAAAGCATCCCACTCTCCATGAATTTAAAGGTGGTGTTTCGCTGACCAATATAAAGTCTCCTTTTACGCATGACCCTCCTCACGTAAGGTCAGCCCGTAGGTCACCCCTCACCCACCTCACGCCAACACTGTCGTTGCTTATGGCCTGCGATATGGTCATACTTGCTAGGTCGTCACTGTTTGAACGCTCGCCTGAACGTGTTCGCTGATGATGCCAAGACCATTGGAGGTTTGTAAAGCAGACGGGGCCGGGAAAGTGACCTGGACGAGATGCGGCAGTGATCAGACGCGTGGCTTCTGAAGTCTGAGCCTCGAGAAGGTCAAGTCATGAAGACAACTTTACGTTCTCCACGGTTGAAACTTCATAAGCCATTTATCCGACCTCTGTTGTATCTTGTAAGGTGTCGCTGTGCAGTATATCATAAGCCCCTGTTTCCTCGCGCCGCTGTCATGTTCATAGCGTCATCAGCAGACATGTTCGGGTATGACCCCCTGATCGTTGGACAAATCCTTCACACGGATCCGGAACATTAGTGGTGCCAGCAGCGAACCCTGAGGGTCTTCGCTTGTCACCCGCCTGAGTAGGATATCCTGGTGTGTGTTTGTGTGTGTGTGTGTGTGTGTGTGTGTGTGTGTGTGTGTGTGTGTGTGTTGTCTTTTCCCTCCTCCCAGTTAGGCAGCTGTTCATCCACTCAGGCAAACCCCTCCTCTTGACTCCTGCTTGGACGTTTAACTCCACCATCACTCCCCTGTAGGAGTAGTGTCAAAGGCTTTCTGGCAGTTTAGGAATATGCAGTCCACTAATTTGTCTCTTTTTCTTCCAAAAGATGTTGCAACCCTACTAGCCTATGATAATCCCGTACATTTGTCACGCAGAATCTTTTCCTTTTAAACCCATGTGCTCTTCCATTTAGGAGGTTTAAACTGAATAATTTTCTTCCTCTAACCTTTTTCTTATTTTCTTTTCTAACACCTCGTACGTTATGGCTGTTAGTGACACTGCCTTATAGTTTAGGTCTACCTATCCATCACTCGTTAAAGATACTGCTATAACTTTTTTTTTCTCTCTCTCTCTCTCTCTCTCTCTCTCTCTCTCTCTCTCTCTCTCTCTCTCTCTCTCTCTCTCTCTCTCTCTCTCTCTCTCTCTCTCTCTCTCTCTCTCTCTTGCATTCCCTCGGAACATTTCCTTCATGGAGAGAGAGAGAGAGAGAGAGAGAGAGAGAGAGAGAGAGAGAGAGAGAGAGAGAGAGAGAGAGAGGTTCAACGATATGATCAAACGCTTACACTGCAGGGTCTCGGTCCACACTCACTCACTCACTCACTCACTCACTCACTCACTCTGGGTACCAGTAATGTGTTGCCGTCTGGACCATGCTGGGTTTGATAGTATGTGTTGGTCAGTACCTTCATGTATCTCATCACTTCCGATGTATCAACTTCAATATGCAGTAAGTCGTCTTCCTCTTGCGTAGCTGGTAGTACGTAATGCCTTACCTCCTCGAGTTGACAACAGGTTCTGATGGTCCACGATCGTCTCTTCACATATACACCCACCTCTTACGATGTTCTTTTGGTCTGAGTTTCTCTGTTGAACATCATTCGATCCTCAGATGTTAATTTGCCCCTGATGACTTCGTGAATTAGTTTTTGAGTAATTTTCTTTTTTTTTTTTCGAAGTGCATCAACTGTGCTTCATACGTACTACCTCACTAGTGCCTTCTTTCTTATCCTGTTGTACTCATGACCATATCCAGTACAGTTTGACTCTTATGTTCCTCTTTCATCGAGTGTTCTTGTGTTCTTCCTCTGCGTCTGGTCAGCCATTCCTTCGATGTTCTTGTCTATTCCCTACTCTCCACATTTCAGTGTTGTACATGTATACATACGTTCTAGTTCGTTCTAGTTGTAAATTTTTCAAAATTCAATGTAACTTTGCTCTATATCCAGGTTATGGAATGAGGCCTCCCAGTCACTTATCCTCAGTGGGGGTTTTAGATAGGCTTCGTGCGTGTGTACGTATGTGTGTATGTGTGTTTGTGTGTGTGTGTGTATGTGTATGTGTGTGTGTGTGTGTGTGTGTGTGTGTGTGTGTGTGTGTGTGTGTGTGTGTAATTGCTATTTGTCATTGCTATTTCTGCGTTACGAGGAGAGAGTTTTACAGTGGCGTTGCCCCGTCTCTTGCCCTTGTATGTATGTACCATGTCTTTACTCCCGTGTGTGTGTGTGTGTGTGTGTGTGTGTGTGTGTGTGTGTGTGTGTGTGTGTGTGTCATCATTTACTCCTACATATGACCCATAGTTGCTACATAAAAGTCGAGATTGGTTATCCAAGAGCTGGGTAGTCCCTCCCTGCTCACTTGATCATCTCGGCACCACAGGAACCGATCACATCCTTCAGGTCTGCTTCGTCAGTATTAGTAGTTCTGATCCTTCTTCCTCCTTCTCCTCCTCCTCCTCTTGTCTTCCTCCTCCTCCTCTCCTCCTCCTCCTCCTCCTCCTCCTACTCCTGACCCAGGAGTATCTGGAACACCTGCTTGCTACAGTGAAGGGAATAAGAGAAGAAAAAAAATGGAGTTCCTCAAGGTTATTTTCTGGGTGTGTGCTGTTCATTTCTATGAATACGGAACGTGAATAACGTAAAGAAATCTCTCCACTTGGTTTTAGATTTCCTCCTAGAATTTCTTGTCGTTTTTGCAATAAACAGTAAATAATTAAACCAAATGATTAAGAGAAGAATTATCTCGGTAATTATCATCATGTATTTCAGTCATTACTCTCGTCTGTGGTCACGAATTTATAAGTTGATTGTGATAGATTTAACAGAATTAAAGAGGGCAATATTTTATCTATACATTTTCTCTATCACTTCTCATCGAAGTAGGGTTGGTTCATTGGGTGTTAGGCCTCTCAGCTGCCAGAGTTATCAACGCCACTAGTGTCAAGTTATATCCCTAAGTCAAGTTAAAAAGGTTCAACCCTTTTCTTCAGGTGTTTAAGATGATGCTAAGACCATTCCCATTAAGTCAAGTTAAAAAGGTTCACCCCTTTTCTTCAGGTGTTTAAGATGATGCTATGACCATTCCCATCCTCATAGCATACATAGCGTCTTTCTTCCATACTTTTCAGTCGTTGGTAAAATACCGATGGGCTTGAATTGAAAAAAAAAATAATTCATATTACAACTTTAGGAAAAAATCCCCTTCAAAAATCATTCATTCGATTATGTATAAACCATTTATTTGATTATCTACTTTTCCACTGGTCAATTATTCATTCATTTATCTAAATGTTGATATATATATATATATATATATATATATATATATATATATATATATATATATATATATATATATATATATATATATATATATATATATATATATATATATACATATATATATGTATATATATATATATATATATATATATATATATATATATATATATATATATATATATATATATATATATATAAAAGGAAAGAGGAGGTGACGTACATAAAAACCTTGGGATAGCCATTCAACGGTCCTCAGTAATAATCTCATGGAATCCTGGCAGACCAGACGTCGGTACAGACATAAATCCTCGGGTCGTGTCACACGTGTCCTTACCCTGTCATGTTTCCTGCCTGACTCCTGTCACGATTTTCCCAACATTTATGACAATGCTGGGAAATTCCGCTCAGGGGGGGTGGGGACAAAGAGAAAATGGTGTGTGTGTGTGTGTGTGTGTGTGTGTGTGTGTGTGAAAGGGAGAATATATGATGATGCGGAATAAGGAAGAAAATGGGAGGTAGAGGTATATTACGTGTACAAAAAGAAAACGAGGAAGGGGAGGTATATTTAGTGTTGGAAGAGAAAATGGGGGAGGGGAGGTATATTTAGTGTTGGAAGAGAAAATGGGAGGTAGTGAGATTAAGAGTTCACGTAAGACAAGATGGAGGTCAGAGTGATAGAGGGGTAGGTGGGAGGGAATGATGGAGGGTGATGGAGGGGGAGGAAGGGGAAGGGAAGGAGGGATAGGTGATAGGAGCTACGGGCGGAGTACGGCAGTGTCTGCCATCATATGGAAAGTATCATCACTAGAGATCGAGTTTTTACGTTCTTTAATCATACGTTCCATTGAATGCCTTTATGATTTCTGTATACTCTCTTGTTTCTTTCACTTATCTTGCTACGCTCGTGCACTGTGTCATCGCCAAAGAAGCATTTGAATCTCTCTTTACTCTCCTCATGTTAATCCTCCTTGTCTTTCCTCGTGTTGATCCTCTTTGTCTTTCATTCTTCCTTCTCCTCAAGTTCCATGGCTGCTCAACTCTTCATCATCTTCAGGATATTTCAGTTTCTGTATTCTAGGTACAGCTTTTGGTGCCTCAATATTGGGGCGTCTTCCTACTACTCTCTCTTCTCTTTCTGAAGTCAAATATATATATATATATATATATATATATATATATATATATATATATATATATATATATATATATATATTTGACTTCAGAAAGAGAAGAGAGAGTAGTAGGAAGACGCCTCAATATTGAGGCACCAAAAGCAGCGGCCCCCCAAGACTAAGTCCTGTGGAACACCTCTGGTTGCCATTACCCAGTTCGAAATGTGTCATGTGTCCTCAGTCCTTTGGGTGATTCTTTTTATTTAGTGAGGGAACCTCTCTTTCATGCATATCACTAAAGTCCAGGTGTTTCTGATTACTATTTGTGTTTACGGGGAGAAAAGTTGACAGTCGTGTTGCCCCGTCTCTCAACCTTGTATATATGTACCATATATACATCGCCTCCTCCCCATCCACCTCCCTTTTCTTAAGTCAGTTGTAAATGTCTATTTGTCCTGTATGAGGAGGAGGTTTTACACTTGTGGGCCTTCGACCTATGTGTGTGTGTGTGTGTGTGTGTGTGTGTGTGTGTGTGTGTGTGTGTGTGTTGTGTGTTTATTTTTAAGGGTTCGCCAGGTTTATGCTCTTGCCAATGGCATTGAAATGGACTTGCTACTCTTGCGTGTGTCTTTGTGGATCTTTCATCCCTCATTCTCCTTCCTTCGTGCAAAGACTGATGAAACTCACGTAGGCTTCAAGGCTACAGCCAACAATAGGACAATACATACATACACCGTATCTGTTCTTCAAGATAAAGACGCAAGTGTTGTTCCTCAACCATGACTTGTTCAGTATGAGGGCCACCGTGTCCTCTACTTCCCGGCGACCTTTTGTTCTCTCTACGCCCAAGCGTTGACCTACGTTAGGGTTCCACACACACACACACACACATGTATGCTTTGGACTTTCATACGTTTTTCCCGGAAAGGAAATGAATGTGACTTGTGCTGAGAAGATGAACAGATCAAATGGCTTGTCCTTTACTATTGTACACAGACTCATAGACGTTTTTTCATCACACAACCCCTCGATTTCTTTTAATGGGACTCTTGTAGAGTCAAAGGATGCGTTCCTCTCAGCAGCTGGGAAATGATAGACCCCTTTGGGGTGATAAGTTCCTCCAAGAGACTGTACAGGATTCCTATATCAGTCCATTCATTGATGACGATACAGCCTCGCCCGGGGTCGCACCAGCATGGGTTCGTAATCCTGGGCTGGCAGTCGGTCCACACCCACCCCAGATGTTCATCCTTCAATCGGGGCTTCGGCGTGGGGTGTGCGTGTATGGCTATATTTACGCAGAAGTAAATACATGGTATATATACACTTGTTTAAGAGACGGGGCAACACGAATGCATAACTTTCTCCCCGTAAAACACACACACACACACACACACACACACACACACACACACATACACATAGGACCTATGACTATTGCTCCTATGCCTTTTACAATCAATATACGAGATATATTTCATTAGGAAAAATTGGGTTTAGATGTTATAATGTTTCTATGCAGTACACATGACAGCTCGTGAACAGATGTGCGTGAATGAGACCATTCTTCGTCTGTTCCTGGCCAAGGGAAATTTTAAACGTTGAGTTTACTATTGGAATGGAGAGTTTACTATTGGAATCGAACGATCATTCATTTTCCATGTCAGAGATGATCAGAATTTCTAGTGATGATTCTAGTCATGCAAGGCTTGATATTGTTGGAGTTGTGGGAACATAAATTACTGAAGAGAAAAAAAGAAAAAAGAAAAGAAAAAATCCTGACCTTATCTGTTCAGAGGGGTATATGGTAGTCGGGGGAGGAGAGAGAGAGAGAGAGAGAGAGAGAGAGAGAGAGAGAGAGAGAGAGAGAGAGAGAGAGAGAGAGGAGGAGGAGGAAGATTGGTCCTCATACGAGACAGATTCATGCATCAGAAAATACCGGAAGATAGTCCTTGAGGGCAGCTCATGTTGGGTAGAGTAAATACAGGATAGAATTGCTTCGTGTTGGTGAGGATTGATAAATCCCCCATAAAGTATATATATATTTTTTTTCACGACCCAGAACACGTACATAGAGATAACAATGATGGAGCAATGAGGGTGGTACTGAGTGAACGAGACATGAACTCCTCAAAGATGTGATATGACAGTATGTGGGATCACAGCTTTAGATAAATAGACTGGAAGGACTTAGAGCCTCATTGAGACTGAGAGTCATGAACGTACAAGGTCTTGGAATCCGTACAGGGAAATTACTTGCGTCAGTAGGTCACTGAGTACATCAGACACAAAGGGGCCGAATTACGCCATCACTGGTAAATATCTTCACACGTAAGTCGTCGTGTGGAAGTCGAGAATTTCTTGTACCATGCACGAAAGGTGATGTAACTGGTCCTGTGATAGATCTAATCAGTCAGATTACGTGGCAAGTGGACCCGTAAAAGATAAGAAGGGAGGTGATAGGATCATAGACACTACACAAAGCTAAATGCATTCTACGACAACATGAACTTGGGAAGTGAAGTTTCGAAGGCATTTATTACGAGTTATTGTGATGAGTGGTCCTGTGAAAGCTACTGTGAAGGATTTGAAGCATAGAATAGAGAGGGAAGGTATTGAAAAAAGAGAGATACTTATGTATGGTTCGGTAAAGGATCATCACCACGCAAGATTGGCTTGGGATTGCTACGTGAGATCTTCATTTCAGACGACACTCCAGCCAACCAGCGTCTGAGAGATAGAGCAACGCATGAGTATGGCTAGATGAGAAATGAGGAGCAAGGAGATTTTGGTCCAGTACGGTGCACTTAATCATGTTAAAGAATGCAGAGTTGTAGACAATGAGGTAATGATATGGGATGAGCGAAATCCTAAGTTCAAATATGTACCCATCGTGGAGGACACCGTATCTCCAACGCCAGTTAACAGGAACTGGGATAAACAGTGAAACTACTACTAGAAAAGAGTATAGAAGAACCTTCATGTACGTCTGTATATAAGAATCGTTGTTCCATTGAAGTGTTGAGGTAGTGTGTTGATACGTTTGACGGACAGACCGCCAGAAATGTTGCTCGCTACGTGGGTGTGAGTGCCAGGGGAGTGAAAGAGGAGAAATGTCGTACCCGTCTTTATGGAAGAAGACAGGGAAGAGGCGCTGGCCTACACACCATCCTCTCTGATGAGTGAGGTCTGTACCACGCTTTAGAGGCAATCAGAAAGCAAAGGAGAAACTACCTGAGCGAGAAACATCAAGGACTCGTGGAAAGACTAAGCATGACAAATCATTTAGAGAGGCGATAAGGTATTGCGTGTGTCTGCTATACCAGAAAGTTGTCAGTACTGTACCACACAGAGAGGATGATCGACCTTCAGGCAGAGGTAACGGGGAGGTTCCTTCGATGGACACATTATTACCTCGGTGGAAGGGAAGACAAGAGGATTGTCAGAGGAGCTTTCTCGTAATGGGCTACGGTCACCAGTGGCGTGCCCCAGGGCACAGTCCTAGAGCCATTGGTGTTCTTGAACCGTGTACGAGTCTCCAGAAGGACTGGACTCCTGTTTGAATGTGCCTCGGGTAATGTCAAGATTATGAGGAGAAAGAGGGAGCGCATTCACTTACAAGAAGTTTAGATAGACGCCAACATTACTCTGATACGTGGTTCACGGAATTCAACCTAAGTAGATGCAAAGTAATGAGGGTGGGATATGTTAAGAAGAAGCTTCGATACACAGAGTATCTAGCAGGATATGAACCACAGGAAACTATGTGTGGAAGGGACTTGGGAGTCGACACTATCGTGTTGTCGCAGCTCCACCGTTGGAGGACTGTGAAGGAAACGAACTGTGTGTTGGCAGATGATAGAATCCCATGCGAAGATATAAGGAAATATTTAGTGAATCATTCACAGCACAGTCTGTTTGGCGAAAACTCGACTGTGCTTCTCAAGTTTGGTCACCGCGCCTGAAGAAACCCAAAGATATGATAGAGAAGATCCGGAGGAGAGCAACGAAAATGGTACCGACATTGAGAGGATGAAATAAAGTAAGAGGCTAGAGGCCATCCATTTGCCCACCATGGAAGAGAGAAGAGTGCGGGTGATTTGATCACAACCATTAAGGTACTAAACCAGTTCGATGATTTCGGAAGATGCATAGATAAAAGATTGCGCAAACGACCTCTCAGGAAATGTGTCACGAGGGTTACATTTATAGCATCATAGCCGTGGAAGGACTGGAGCAAGACAGATGGTGAAACTGTTGAAGGATGACTGCATAGAAAAGTTTAAAAAGTTTCATGAATGATAAAGTTCAAGAGATGGGACGCTACGAGTGAGAACTTCCTCGCCGTACACTGCATGTATGTACTTACACATTGTATAGTGACCGTCAGCCGTGGCTCATGACTGTAACCAGTCACTGTAACAGTAGAAACAGGTGACAGTAACGTGTGGAACTGTCAGTATATGATCGCTGTGACGTATCTGTAACATGTAACTGAGTGTAACATCGAAATCCTTGACTTGGTGAACGTAACCAAAGCTTGGGCCGTGACCTGGTGTCTGCCACGCCACCAGGCGTTGGACTAGTGAATGTATAAGGACGTAGCGCTGTGAACTGGTGACTGTAAAAGCACTAGGGGGTGTGACCTGGTGAGTGTAACAATACCAGGCGGTGACCTGGTGACTGCAGCGGCACTAGGCAGTGACCTTGTGACTGTAACTGTACTATGTGGTGACCTGGTGACTGTAGCAGTACTAGGTGGTGACCTGGTGACTGTAACGGTACTAGGCGGTGACCTGGTGACTGTAACTTGACTATACTAGGAGGTGGGAGCCCGGGCGATGAGGGTTCGGTGCCGGGTGGGATAAGGGGTGGCGGCGAGGAGCTGGGTAACGCCCCCAACCCCACCCCCCGTGAGTGGCAGCCAACGAGGTAAGTAATTAAGAAGGGCCAGGCCGGCCGCAATAGCGCTGGCCAGAGCGGCCGTGCGGTGCCGGCTAGGGCGGCAACAGAAGGCGCAGCAGCAAGCAAAGATAACGGGGCAGAGAACTAGCAATAACAACAGCAGCAGCAGCAACAGTAGCACCCGGTAGGTGACTCCGCGGTAAAGGTAGCAGCGTCACCATTACGACAGCTCTTCGTCAGGAGAGCACACCCACCCACCCACACAGCTGCTGCACCGTAAACTGCTGCAGTAACAACATCAACAACAACTACTGCAGTAACAGCAGCAGGAACAGCGACTACACCACCACCACCACCAGCAGTAACAGCAGCAGTAGCAGCAGAAGGCCCAGGGAAAGCTATGTCCAGCCAGTCATGTAATAGACTCGTGTATTGATTTTGACATCCATTTTGTATGCAAGATCAGGTCTCCGACTGAGGACTTAGTTGGAGTGAGCGAGAAGGGAACGGCCGGCGTGCCTGGCCGCCCCGGGTCCTCCTGCTCCTCCTCCTCATCCATCCCCCCCGTGTGTGTGTGGACCCGGGGATCCTCGTCGCCGCTCTAATGTTTCACAGGAACCGAGATCCGGGCGAAATCTACTCACTCCAGGTCTCCTGCCGGCGAGATAGTCCTTCAATTTACATGAAAATCAAGCTGAACATTTGATGGCGAAGTAATTGAAAAAGTTTCGGAAAGCCTGGATATCATATTTGGCTGGAGGAATTTACGATTTAATTACTGAAAGATGGGCAGTTAAGACCTTCAAAGCACGTGAAGAAGAGAGACAAAGAGGAGGGAAGGAGAAGGAGGAGGGAAAGGGTGGGAGAGAGGAGGGGAACAAAAAAAACACACCCACCCCCCCACACACACACACGTAATACAACAGGTCGAAATATAAAAAACGGGCGAGGCTGCAGAGGATCCGGAGACTAACCGATCAAAACAAAGCGTTCCCGCGCTCACCCGCCGCCATCCTGCCCTGAATATTGCGCGCGACGAGGGTCTTATCTTTTAATTAGGGACCTGCATGTGACGCCACCCACCCTCCCTGCCTCCCTCGCTCTTCAACTCATGCAATACTTAACGTGGCCGCGGCTGCACCAGCCGAGGTAAGTGATTGAAAAACTGGGCTCTTCATGCTGATAGCCTTTAGGGAGTTTCTAAACTAGTAGGGGAAGAAGAGTTGGGCTGGAAGTGAGATTTTACAGTTAATTACTATTCTTGTGTAACGGATTTATATTCCGTTTTCTGTTGGTGGGCGGATGTGTTCGTAAATATATATATTTTTTTAATGCAAGATTCTGAAATGTTATCAAAGCACTTTAATCATTATTATGTGAATTTTTGGTCATCAATTTTTCCCTTTTTTTCTGTAAGATTATTTGACAGGAGTATATAACTTCCCAAGTTACTCATCACATACAATAATTATTACATATTTTTTTTTTCCCATGATCTTCGAAAACCATAGGATAAACACTGTTGTGAGACCATAATTGAGGAAGATATTTTCCTATCTTGCGTTTTCTCACGACCAACACCGTTTTATGGTCAGGTCCCTCAGTGTCTCGAGATAGAGATTTCAATGTTTTACCCGATGTTTTTCAACCATTAGCAATAGCGACCGCTTCTGGCCGAGCTTCATAAAAAAAAAAGGAACATTGCTCGACGCCTCCTCCCTGGAAATAGAAAGTCACTTCTTGTATCACTGCTTTCCACCAGCTTCC
>NC_092279.1:24736684-24754184 GCF_036320965.1 Panulirus ornatus
ATAAACCAGAATAAAGATTCCAATTATCGTTTATTCTATATCATATTTATTCCGTCTCCAGCGGCGCCTGGGAACACAGCGGCCTGTTTACGACCTGTAGTGAGGAGATGACGTAGAGCCTCACAACGTATTTCTTTGCTTTGGAACCCATGGTGGAAGATCGACCCCCCACCCCCACACACGCATTGTGTGGGAGAGGGAGGAGAGGGTGGTTATAATTAGCTCCTACCCAGACGCACTGAACGTGCTGACGCATGGACGCGTGGGAAGCTCAGATCTCTGACGCACGACGGTTTCTCCCTCCAAAAAAAGTAAAGCCATTTTCCTTTTTTTTTCATTTTTGCGAAGCATGGAGGAGTTCTGACGTCACGCCTCAAAGTCACGCATTTCTGACGTGGTCTGCGCAGTCTCTGCTGCGCATTAGACCAGTGACGCATGTCAGAGTAATAACAGAACGTCCCCAGATACGCATGAGATCACGCATATTTAAACCACCCTGCGTGTCACGCACGATGAAACACATATTGGCGCATGCGTGCACGCGCGATGAAACATGTTGACGCATGCGTGCACGCACGATGAAACACATCGACGCGTGCGTGCACGCACAATGAAACACATTGACGCATGCGTGTCACGCACGATGAAACATTGACGCATGCGCGCATGCACGATGGAACACATATTGACGCATGTTACTGTTGCACACGACTGTGTATTTCCTCGTGTTGTGTACTACGAGAGACGTAACGCACAAGAAAAAAAAAGAAAAACGCTTGCGTAGACTGTATCAAAAAACCTGATACGGGCGTAGGATGATGAGACCAGATCGTAAGAATTGCGTACTAATGTACGACGCTTTCACGGGGGAGTGGGGAGGGGGGGGGGATATGGCCGTCCTAAAAGAGACATATGAACGAACGTTTGAACCAAGAGGCAAAAAAATGAAAATGAAATATAAAGAAAAGAATTGCAGTAGGAGGTGGGGAGAGAGAGAGAGGGAGGGGAAGGGGGTGTGTTCCGTCTGCTCTGGGGCATGGGTAGAGGGGAGAAGGAAGGAAGGAAGGGAGGGGTGTGTGTGTGTGTGGGTTAGGTAGAAGTGCCCCATCCATCCATCCATCCCCCCCCAAACCCAGGCCAGGGCCGCCCCGCGGGCTCGGCCGGTAATCACTTTACAAGCGTCGGCCACACATGTCGGTCGACGCTAACTGGGTTAACTCCAGCAGCAGCAGCAGCAGCCACAGCCTGGCCACTACCACCACAGCAGCCGCCGTCGTCGCCACATATTTTCCACCACAGTTTAATTTGATAAACTGTCCGTCATGCCAGGGTCTACTGTAGACACGCTCCCCACACCCACCCACCACCTACCCCTCACGTAATATATATATATATATATATATATATATATATATATATATATATATATATATATATATATATATATATGTATCTACATTATCTACATATCTAGATTATCTCTCTCTCTCTCTCTCTCTCTCTCTCTCTCTCTCTCTCTCTCTCTCTCTCTCTCTCTCTCTCTCTCTCTCTCTGAGAGTGACTCATAGTAACTGTCTTTCGGTCCTTTGAATATCTCTTAGGAGTCTTCCCCAACAGGTCCTGGATGTTGTTCGTCAAACAAACCTCGGTGTCCATTAGACAGGACCTGGGCTTCCGGTTAACAAACAGGTCCTGGGTTCCATTAGGCAGGTCTTGAGTGTCTATTAAACAGGCCAAGGTGTCCATTAAGCAGGCCTCTAGTACGCCATTAAACAGGACTTGGGTCTAACCCCCCCCCCCCCCCTCCTCCTCCTCCTCAATAAACAGGTCCTGGACTCTTGGAAGTCGTGCATGATCATCCCACTGCATGGGAAAGTAATGGCCATGAAAAGGGCATTTTGCTAATCCTCATCAATAGACTTTCTGTTCACACTGCCGTCTCCACAAACCGCCTTGACCACCCCATTCACCAATCGGGTTCGGCTGTGGGGGGAAAAAAAATAATGTCATTTATGATAAACGATGTAAATCGTAAAGCTCTTCTTCACAGTTGAATTTCCTCAATAATGATAATGTTTATGACATTCACAAATAGATAGGGTTATGTTACCCTATTTTCAGTGTTGCCCTATTTCACTGTTACCTTATTTTCGATGTTACCTTGCTTTCAGTGTTACCTGTTTTGACTGTTATCCTATTTTCTATGTTCCTCTATTTTCAGTGTTATCCTATTTTCAATCTTAACCTACATTCAGTATCAACCAAATTTCAATGTTACCCTATTTTCAGTGTTATCCTATTTTCGATGTTACCCTATTTGCAGTACCTATCGTCCGCGTTTCCTTAAAACGTATTTTCATGTTTATATTCGTAAAGATCTATTTGTCATCGGATCCTTCTTCATCATACCATTTGTCATCGTATCCTTCTTCATCATACCATTTGTCATCGTATCCTTCTTCATCATACCATTTGTCATCGGATCCTTCTTCATCATATCATTACATAATAAATGGTCAAGCTCTTTATCTTTCGGTTGATCCCACTCTCGTATTAAATTCCTCTCTTGGACGTGAATATTTATAAGGTAATATCATGACTGCTATGAACCCCCTTTGGCCCTCCCTCATGTACACCCTTAAGGTATTACCATTCTTAATTTTCCTCCCTCACCCTTTACCTTCGTATACCATGCAAGTTCTCCCATATTTACACTCTCGTAGTCATTCATTTTTCTTTCTATCTCTCATTCATTCTAAACATTATTTTTTTTCAAATGTTTTTCATTCCTTCGTTGGATGTAACTATTTTCAGTGAATTAGGTTTATTTTATCTTTTTTTTTTTCTGAATCCTATGCATTATATCGGTCTTATTCTTCCTTGTTTATATCTTCACGTCCATTCCTTTTCTTTGTATTTCTTCATTCTTTTTTTTTTTTAGCTCTTCCTCGGTCGACTAACAACATCTGTCCTTCAAAATTCTTTAATTCTTTTTATCTTATTCCACGTCAACTCTCCTTCTCTCTCTCTCTCTCTCTCTCTCTCTCTCTCTCTCTCTCTCTCTCTCTCTCTCTCTCTCTCTCTCTCTCTCTCTCTCTCTCTCTCTCTCGTAAAGTCACATATTTCTTTTTTTTTTTTTTTTTGCATTTCCCTTTTCCCCAAAGCCCAAATAACCCACCCATCCACCCACCCACCCACTAACCAACCAACCAACCAACCAACCATCCAACCGACCAAATCAACGGAGTCGCCAGAAGAAATGACGGATTAAATTTAGCACAGATGAATGTAAAGTTATGCATTTCCAAGCTAAGAATAAATAGAATGGGGGAGCAGAGCCCTCGAGCCAACTCGCGACTCAAAGCGACGAAGAAAAGGATCTCGCGGCCGCCATCAGCGTCGGTCTGGGGCTCACCAAACACCGTCCGAACACCAAGAAGAAGAAGAAGGAGGGAGTAATGTGGCTGACCCGAAGTCGAGGTTCTTCAGCCACGACTTAGCAGAAGTATAACCCCCTGACCCTCTCTCCATGGCGCTGGTGAGGCCACGTCTCAGATACCACTGTTCGGGTCGTGCCTCCAAAGGTACGGGTGGAAAAAAAGAGAAAAGACTGAAGGGGCGAAAATATATAGAACACGTGCAAGACAGGGAGGAAAAACTAATTCCACGTCTCAGAAACCTAACAGGGAGGAGCGACGCTATGTGTATGATATCTCTCTTCTTGCAGGGGGACATAGATGACTGACTTGGGGCACTCGACGCAAGTTTTCAAAAAACTGAGGAAAAAACTATAGAGAGTAGATACTTGAAGACATGAAGGCCTTCTTTCGAAATGCAGTGCAAATACGTTTACTAGAACAAATGGATCGAGACTTAAAAGCAATAAGGAACGTTTCCCAATAAAACTGGTGACTGGTGGAACAAGTGACGGCCGAAAGTTGTTCATGTAAAAGACTTTCAGATCCCTCAAAGAACAGGTTCGAACCTTTATATAATAACTTGGTATTCTACAAAAATAAACGACAGTGATTGAAACATACTTATATACGCGCATTATAGAACCTCGTTCTTTTCCCCCGGGCTCTGGAAGGGGATGTACGCATTAGGGAGATAGCTAGGACGGAGAGTAAAATATATAAAGGTAGTGTTGATGATAGTCATCACATACTCCTCTCCACTCCTTCCTCTGTGATCAGAGACTAATTCTGTGTACTCACTGTATGGCAGTCCTTCCTGGCGGCTTCGTCCTGCTGGCTGCTGCGGCCTGAGGGAGTCTAGGTGGATCTGGTTCCGGCCGTTCCCTCCTAATCCTCTTCGTCTGCTGCTGCTGCTGCTGCCTTCGTCGTCTGGCACAGAGATTCAGTTAGCACTAAAGAGCCGATGGGGCCCTGCTGTTTTACTCTCTCTCTCTCTCTCTCTCTCTCTCTCTCTCTCTCTCTCTCTCTCTCTCTCTCTCTCTCTCTCTCTCTCTCTCCTCTCTCTCTCTCTCTCTCTCTCCACCTCGGCCACACCTCAACACCTTCCGTCGCCGATGGCTATGGGGAGGAGGAGAAGGAGGAGGAGGAGGGGATGTGTCCGTGTCACGTCAAGACTCAAGGACTCTACGAATAATAAATTTCTTGTTTGTCGCGCCCCCTGTTAGCCACCTGTCTGCCGTGCAGGTGGGTGTGGGAGAGGGCCAATGCAGCCCAGCCAACTGGAAGAGCCACCTGTTGGTTCACACAACCCCTCCCTTCCCTTCCCCCCCCTCTCTCTCCACCCCCTCCCACCCACCAAGGATCACCTGCCGCGTGTATGCTAATTAACAAATAACAATGGTAAGGGAGCGGCGTTATAGGAAAGACATGTTGTTGTCGACGCTCAGAGCGAACGCAGCGACTGTAAACACGCTCCATGCAGGCCGATGGTGTGAGTGTGTGTGTGTGTGTGTGGGCGGTTAGAGGGGGTTCTTTGTGTGTGTGTGTGTGTGTGGATGGTTGGTGAGGGGTGTAGATGAGGAGGAGGATACAGGTAGGATGGAGGTGGTTTTTAGTCTCAGGACTGCTTGTTGTTGGAGCGTGAGGTTAGCAGGGGTAGGTGGATCTGGGGTTAGTGGTTGTATTTAGATACTTAGATGGATAGATAGATGTATGTTCCCTCCAGCCTTATCAACTTAACCACGCAGCAAGCAACTGGTCTCCATCATCTCTCTGCAGCTCTCGCCTCCGCCACACTGACATCATCGTGTATCAGAAATCGCTTTCTTGATCATTTACCACATCAGGATAATATATGTACATATATATATATATATATATATATATATATATATATATATATATATATATATATATATATATATATATATATATATATATATGTATATATACCCCTCCCCTCCTCACGTAGCAAGTTGTGTGTTCTCTATCACCGCCTTCATAACCCTCCATTCGTGCCTTCAGGATCCACTCGTAGCACAGTGACTTCATTTCGAGTCTGATTTTGCTCTTATACCCCAACCCCCTTCCCCCCCGTTCTTCGTCTTCTTCGAGAGAGAAAACGTGGGTAGGGTAGGAGGAGGTGGTGTGTGGTGGCGAGGCGAGACGAGGAGGAGACATCATCGTCAGTCAAAAAGGTGTGGTGGAAGAGGGAGGACGAAAGGCAAAACCCAGACCCATGATTTTCCTCGTCGCCTGTGTATTTCTGAGAAGGGAAGTGTACCTAGTGCATGTTGATCACTCCCCACAGTAGCTGTACAGCAGCTGCAGCCCAGGATGCACCCACTGGGAGTACGTGCGTGTGTGTGTGTGTGTGTGTGTGTGTGTGTGTATTTATGGAGTGGACGTGTTACTAGTGACACTCAGTGGATGCATAAGAAGAGACCAGTCGTCCCATGATAAAGACTATGATAAACTCAAGATAACGTGTCAGGTTTAGGTCTTCGATATAGATTATTCGTCTTTGATACAATATATTGTATTTTCTACGCAACAGTTTTTTGTTCGAAGGTTTTAGTGGTAGCTGAGGTTATCATATATATATATATATTTTTTTTTTTTTCATTCTTTTTTTTTTTTTTTGTCTTGTTTGTTTTTTTCATGTGATGAATTTATGTATCACATGATAACTGAATAGATAAGAAAGTTAATAGATGTATATATAAAGATTAATTAGGCTTTAATACATAAGCAATTAAATATATATATATATATATATATATATATATATATATATATATATATATATATATATATATATATATATATATATATCCTGATAACCACGAGGCAAAAGAAAACGATAAGTTCCAAGTGCAGTTTCGTGTAATTACATCTTCAGGGAAGATACAAGAATCTCCCCTGAAGATGTCATTACACGAAACTGCACTTGGGACTTATCGTGTTTCATTTTTCCTGGTGGTTATCAGCAAATACTTGACAATGAGCTTCACTGTGACCTTACTGCAATGTGTGTGTGTGTATGTGTGTGTGTGTGTGTGTGTGTGTGTGGCCTTTCTATTGTGAAGCTTCATGACAGTGTCCCGAAAAGTCGTGAATCACTGGTTCATGAAAGTTTTGGAAGCATAGAGACATGTGAATCACAGTTCGAGCGCTCGGAGCTTTCATTCGAAAAATGGATTCGGAAGGAGCACTTGGTTTTCATATTGGATGTATTCTCAATGAAATTAAGTCTCCAACCGCTTGCTCTGTTAAGTTGGTATGCAAGCTATTGCTTTGTTATGTTAGTCTGCAAGCGCTTGCTTTGTTAAGTTGGTCTGCAAGCAATTGCTTTTAGTTAGTCTGCAAGCGATTGCTTTGTTAGGTTAGTCTACAAGCGCTTGCTTTTTTGAGTTTGTCTGGAAGCAGTTGCTTTGTTAAGTTAGTTTGCAAGCGCTTGCTTTGTTAAGTTAGTCTGCAAGCCCTTTCTGTGTTAGGTTAGCCCGCAAGCGCTTGCTTTGTTAAGTTGATATGCAAGCTATTGCTTTGTTAGGTTGGTCTGCAAGCGATTGCTTTGTTATTTTAGTCTGCAAGCGCTTGCCTTGTCAAGTTGGTCTGCAAACAGTTGCTTTGTTAAGTTAGTCCGCAAGTACTCGCTTTGTTAAGTTAGGTCGTAAGCAGTTGTTTTAATTCATCCGGCAAGCGCTTGCTTTGTTGGCCACAAACACTCTATTTCTTAAGGTCGTCCGCAGCTGATTGTGACAGACTATCGAATAGAAGAAGGGACAGATAGATGATTAGACGCACGAATACATAGATAGATGAATAGTCCGATAGATAGATAGATGAATAAGCCGATAGATAGATAGATGAATAGGCCGATAGATAGATAGATAGATGAATAAGCCGATAGATTGATAGTTGAATAGGCCCATAGAGAGATAGATGAATAAGTCCATGGATATATAGATGAATAAGCCTATAGATAGATTGATAGATGAATAGACCCATAGATAGATAGAGGAATAGGCCTATAGACAGATAGATAGATGAATAGACCCAAAGACAGATAGATAGATAGATGGATAGATGGATGAATAGACCTATAGAGAGGCGTGAGGATAGACAGACGTACAGACGGACACGTAGATGGACGGAGGGTTGGTTGAGAACGAGCCCCACCTCCTTCCCGGTTCTGGCAGCTCATTGCTTCACTGGTTTGCACAAGGGAATTGCAGGACAACCCCCCCCCCCCCCTTCCCCCCCTAAAAAAAAGGACTTATACATGCATTTACTGTGAGCGATGTATGATATTACCAGGAGGAGAGACGGGTCGTGGTTATTCATACAGCAAAGGTTGAGTTCTGAAGAACATATCCCGACAAGAGAACACGGTATTTGTACGAGGGAAATAATTCTGAGAAAAAGTTATATATATATATATATATATATATATATATATATATATATATATATATATATATATATATATATATGGTTTAAAAAGCGAGATATACATAAGTATACTTATGTAAGTAGGAGAGATGGCCAGAGAGCGTTATTGGATTACGTGTTAATTGACAGGCGTGCGAAAGAGAGACTTTTGGATGTTAATGTGCTGAGAGGTGCAACTAGAGGGATGTCTGATCATTATCTTGTGGAGGCTAAGGTGAAGATTAGTATGGGTTTTCAGAAAAGAGGAGTGAATGTTGGGGTGAAGAAGGTGGTGAGAGTAAGTGAGCTTGGGAAGGAGACCTGTGTGGGGAAGTACCAGGAGAGACTGTGTACAGAATGGAAAAAGGTGAGAACAATGGAAGTAAGGGGAGTCGGGGAGGAATGGGATGTATTTAGGGAATCAGTGATGGATTGCGCAAAAGATGCTTGTGGCATGAGAAGAGTGGGAGGTGGGCTGTTTAGAAAGGGTAGTGAGTGGTGGGATGAAGAAGTAAGAGTATTAGTGAAAGAGAAGAGAGAGGCATTTGGACGATTTTTGCAGGGAAAAAATGCAATTGAGTGGGAGAAGTATAAAAGAAAGAGACAGGAGGTCAAGAGAAAGGTGCAAGAGGTGAAAAAAAGGGCAAATGAGAGTTGGGGTGAGAGACTATCAGTAAATTTTAGGGAGAATAAAAAGATGTTCTGGAAGGAGGTAAATAGGGTGCGTAAGACAAGGGAGCAAATGGGAACTTCAGTGAAGGGCGTAAATGGGGAGGTGATAACAAGTAGCGGTGATGTGAGAAGGAGATGGAATGAGTATTTTGAAGGTTTGTTGAATGTGTCTGATGACAGAGTGGCAGATATAGGGTGTTTTGGTCGAGGTGGTGTGCAAAGTGAGAGGGTTAGGGAAAATGATTTGGTAAACAGAGAAGAGGTAGTAAAAGCTTTGCGGAAGATGAAAGCCGGCAAGGCAGCAGGTTTGGATGGTATTGCAGTGGAATTTATTAAGAAAGGGGGTGACTGTATTGTTGACTGGTTGGTAAGGTTATTTAATGTATGTATGACTCATGGTGAGGTGCCTGAGGATTGGCGGAATGCGTGCATAGTGCCATTGTACAAAGGCAAAGGGGATAAGAGTGAGTGCTCAAATTACAGAGGTATAAGTTTGTTGAGTATTCCTGGTAAATTATATGGGAGGGTATTGATTGAGAGGGTGAAGGCATGTACAGAGCATCAGATTGGGGAAGAGCAGTGCGGTTTCAGAAGTGGTAGAGGATGTGTGGATCAGGTGTTTGCTTTGAAGAATGTATGTGAGAAATACTTAGAAAAGCAAATGGATTTGTATGTAGCATTTATGGATCTGGAGAAGGCATATGATAGAGTTGATAGAGATGCTCTGTGGAAGGTATTAAGAATATATGGTGTGGGAGGCAAGTTGTTAGAAGCAGTGAAAAGTTTTTATCGAGGATGTAAGGCATGTGTACGTGTAGGAAGAGAGGAAAGTGATTGGTTCTCAGTGAATGTAGGTTTGCGGCAGGGGTGTGTGATGTCTCCATGGTTGTTTAATTTGTTTATGGATGGGGTTGTAAGGGAGGTAAATGCTAGAGTCCTGGAAAGAGGGGCAAGTATGAAGTCTGTTGGGGATGAGAGAGCTTGGGAAGTGAGTCAATTGTTGTTCGCTGATGATACAGCGCTGGTGGCTGATTCATGTGAGAAACTGCAGAAGCTGGTGACTGAGTTTGGTAAAGTGTGTGGAAGAAGAAAGTTGAGAGTAAATGTGGATAAGAGCAAGGTTATTAGGTACAGTAGGGGTGAGGGTCAAGTCAATTGGGAGGTGAGTTTGAATGGAGAAAAACTGGAGGAAGTGAAGTGTTTTAGATATCTGGGAGTGGATCTGTCAGCGGATGGAACCATGGAAGCGGAAGTGGATCATAGGGTGGGGGAGGGGGCGAAAATTTTGGGAGCCTTGAAAAATGTGTGGAAGTCGAGAACATTATCTCGGAAAGCAAAAATGGGTATGTTTGAGGGAATAGTGGTTCCAACAATGCTGTATGGTTGCGAGGCGTGGGCTATGGATAGAGATGTGCGCAGGAGGATGGATGTGCTGGAAATGAGATGTTTGAGGACAATGTGTGGTGTGAGGTGGTTTGATCGAGTAAGTAACGTAAGGGTAAGAGAGATGTGTGGAAATAAAAAGAGCGTGGTTGAGAGAGCAGAAGAGGGTGTTTTGAAATGGTTTGGGCACATGGAGAGAATGAGTGAGGAGAGATTGACCAAGAGGATATATGTGTCGGAGGTGGAGGGAACGAGGAGAAGAGGGAGACCAAATTGGAGGTGGAAAGATGGAGTGAAAAAGATTTTGTGTGATCGGGGCCTGAACATGCAGGAGGGTGAAAGGAGGGCAAGAAATAGAGTGAATTGGAGTCATGTGGTATACAGGGCTTGACGTGCTGTCAGTGGATTGAAGCAAGGCATGTGAAGCGTCTGGGGTAAACCATGGAAAGCTGTGTAGGTATGTATATTTGCGTGTGTGGACGTGTGTATGTACATGTGTATGGGGGGGGGGTTGGGCCATTTCTTTCGTCTGTTTCCTTGCGCTACCTCGCAAACGCGGGAGACAGCGACAAAGTATAAAAAAAAAAAAAAAAAAAAAAAAAAAAAAAAAAATATATATATATATATATATATATATATATATATATATATATATATATAGGGGAGAAAGAATACTTCCCACGTATTCCCTGCGTGTCGTAGAAGGCGACTAAAAGGGGAGGGAGTGGGTGGCTGGAAATCCTCCCCTCTCGTTTTTTTTTAATTTTCCAAAAGAAGGAACAGAGAAGGGGGCCAGATGAGGATTTTCCCTCTAAGGCCCAGTCCTCTGTTCTTAACGCTACCTCGCAAATGCGAGAAATGGCGAATAGTATGAAAAAAAAAAATATATATATATATATATATATGTTTACCAAATGGCGTCCTAGCTTCGTCTCTTCGATGTATATCAGCTGACTGTTATATTTCTCTCTTGTGTCTCCCCTGATGATGTGATTATTACACGAAAGTGCACCTGGGAACTTTTCGTGTTTCATTTTGCCCGTGGACTCATAGGAATATCTTGATCACGCGCAAAATTGTGATCCTTTCCAATATATATATATATATATATATATATATATATATATATATATATATATATATATATATATATATATATATATATATCAAAAGAAAAAAGTTTATTCGAATAAGAAACGGGTGTATCCTACCCTTGGGTTAGGTCATTGGCCAGGCCGATATAGTACTATGCCCAAGGGTCATACTGTCGTATACCTATATTGGAGAAGGAATTCAGATATCTAAACTTGCCCTGGGATCTCTGAACGCGCCCTTATATCGTTCGAACTGCGTCCGGGTCTTCCAAATCGGGTGTCGTTTTGAGTGACAACAATAATATCCGTTTTTCTCCTCTGTGACTCGTTGACGGGGTGTTTACATGCAGTGCTTAAGACTGTATATGCATTATCACATGTCAGTTATCTTAGATACTTCAGATAAATAGTTCTAATATTTTCTGGTGATGTATTTAGCAATCTCTGCACTTTTAGAAAACGAGAAATATTAAGGTATTGAGGCGCATGCGCGCGCTCCAGTTAGATACATGGCAGGTGTTTTTTTTTTTTTTTGGACACTGTTTACGTTTGTTTTCGTGTTCTCCGTTGCTTATCTCTCGTGAGTGGATTGCGTCTGAACAGTGACTCGGTGAAAGTGCAGCGTGTACGGCAGTGACCAGTGATGAACAGTGTATTAAGTGACGTTCATGTTGGTTGGTGGTAGATCACATAATGTTGTGAAAGTCTGGCTTCCGTACCCTCAAGAAAAAAAAAAAAATATTTATATATATATATATATATATATATATATATATATATATATATATATATATATATATATATATATATATATATTGCACATACGTCACTCTAATATTAGAGGTCTTTACGGTCTTATTAGCTCTTGCTTTAGGGTTCATGATCACCTGACGCGAGTATACTGAAGGAGTTGCGTGGTTGTTGACGTTGTAAAAACGACCGAATGACTGCAATTACATAGTCCGCTCCTGAACCCACTCAAGGGTTCTGGCTTCGCCAAGCGTCTGGGAGGGCTTTTCATTTTAGCTCGACTCTTCGTAAACAATAAACCAAAAGGCTGTCGTCACTTGAGACAGGGGAAATCACTGTCTTCAAGAGCAATTGCGTTATGGAAGACGTGTTTACCGTCTATTACCGTCGCAGTAACATTTACTAGGAGAGAGTTATGAGTCGTGTGTCTAAAAGACGGAAGAGCTAAGAGGCGAGGCTTACGACTTCTTGTATGACCAGCATCTTCTTGCGTCAGTTGATAGCGGATGCCAACAGCGCTCGGTCTCTGAGACTGTCTGGTGAAGAGATGGTGGTGATGCCAGGTGGGTCTCCGAACGAAGACCCCCGGGGACTTCGATGTCTACTGGACTCGAAGTAACCAGGGACTATTGAAGAACGAAGGTGTATATGTTCCTCAGACGAAGACCTTTGGATTTCAGTGTCTGCTCGACTCGAAGTAACGAGGACGTTTGAAGGAAGAGGGTATACTCGTTCCCAAGACGAAGACTCGAGGCCTTCGATGTGTACTCGAAGTGTGAGAGAAAGGAGCGCTTGAAGAAGAAGTTAACTCGTGTTTTAGCTGAAACCCGTCCCTACAGAAGACGCCTGGACTTCGAAGTTCACTCGAAGTCGGAGAAAGGAGTGATGGAGACGGGATATTTACGTGTCATCAGTGTGAAGACCCACACTCGAATGTAGGCAACATAGCAACGATTCAGGGAGAAGGATTCGTGGTCTTGACCTGACCGGCGGCAGGAAGAGGAGAGAGTGAGTGCGTGCGTGGTGACCTTACCTCCAAGAAGCCCTTGTGACCTCCCTTCGCCGCGCTGGCCCTAAGCGAGCAGCACCGAGGAAACACAGGGTCGCACAGCATGTTACACCTCACCTCACAGACCATCGCAGCGTAAGTCAACGATTTCATCGTCCACGACAAAACTGCACAACACGTACGAGGGAGAACGACGGGCGACCGGACGAAACGACGGCCGTCAGCAATTCTATCGGCTACATTAATCTTGTCAGTGAATGTTGAAACTCGTGAGAAACGACAGGTTAGACGCTTGTCGTCCCGCGACACGACACTTGCCAACACGACGAAAGAAGACATGATGACCATCAAGCGACGGTGATAAATGAGGTAAGAAATGCTTGTCGTTGACGTACGAGTTAATGATGGTTATAACACGTGTATATATATATATTACTTATTTATCAATTGATTTATTTATCACTTATTTATTTATTCATTATACTTGATCGTCGTTTCCGGCGTCAGCGAGGTAGCGCCAGGAGCAGACGAAAAAAGGCTCATTCGCTCATTCATCTACGTATCTCCTGTAGGAGTGGGATACTAGGAAGTTTGACCCCAGCTCTGATATCACTATCCTAAAGTAGGAACAGAAGACGGAGCCAAGCGAGCATTTTTCCTCGAAGTCTCAGTCGTTTATTCTTTACACTACTTCGCTATATATTCGCTGTCTCGAACGCCGGATTCGCTATTCCGAAACCTTGGATTCGTTGATCCGAACCATTAGTTTCTGTTTCGAACACTCGTATATATATATATATATATATATATATATATATATATATATATATATATATATATATATATTTATATATATATATACACGAACAAAGTGCAGATGAGCGCGCTTGATATATATATATATAAATATATATATATATATATATATATATATATATATATATATATTTTTTTTTTTTTAAATTTTCCAAAAGAAGGAACAGAGAAGGGGGCCATATGAGGATATTCCCTCAAAGGCCCAGTCCTCTGTTCTTAACGCTACCTCGCTAATGCGGGAAATGGCGAATAGTATGAAAAAAAAAAAAAATATATATATATATATATATATATATATATATATATATTATATATATATATATATATATATATATATATATATATCATAGATTTGTAAAGAGATAACTGTCTGGGGAGGTCACTTACAAGAACCATTATTAACAATTACCTCCTGATACTTCATAAATGCAAATGACGCGCACTAAAACCTTATAACGTACAATGAAGCACGTCCTGAAATTCGTAGTAGTGAGAACGTTGTTGTGATCCGCGAAAAATTGTGTCCTGAAGAAAGGAAGAAGAAAAAACAAAAAAATACGTGCACCTTTTTTTTTACGATTTAATTTCACTTTTACAGCCTGTGATACTTATAGGATAAGGTGGTTATTAGTAAACATTCTTTAGGAAACACGCTCTGGACGTGGGGTTGTAAACAAGAAGATGAGTGGGGGTGTTGTGGTGTGGTTGTGGTGTTGTACGGTTGGTCGGTCTGTCGCCTCCCCCACACGTTCGATGATCCTCCTCCTCCTCCTTCCTCCTCCTCCTCCTCCTCCTCTTCCTCCTCCTCGTCCTCCTCGTCCTCGTCCTCCTCCTCCTCCTCTTCTTCCTCCTCCTCCTCCTTCCTCCTCCTCCTCCTCCTCCTCCTCCTCCTCCTCCTTCCTCCTCCTCCTCCTCCTCTTCCTCCTCCTCCTCCTCCTCCTCCTCCTCCTCCTCCTCCCACGCGACCGTTTCAAAAGTTGTGGCTTCATCATATGTTATTCGATCGAGTGATTATGTTATGTTCTCCTGTTGTTATAGAATGAGAAGACTTCCCATCACAGATGGTGCCTGAAACTGAGTGAAATCAGTGTGTGTGTGTGTGTGTGTGTGTGTGTGTGTTACGGTGTGGGTAACTTTGAATTAACATACTGTAATCGCTGCTAATATACTTTTATATTTGTCTTATGAATGTACTCATTCGTCCGTCATTGGTGTTCGGTTGTCAATGACAGGAGAAAAAAAAGAATTGAAATACTTGAAAAAGAAAATAAGCCACACTTTAGCTTCCATTCGTAATAGATAATGACTTGCAGAAAAGTAGTTGCAAATAGATAGGAGAAATAAAAGGTCTCGAATGAAAATTATAGTTACTGAATGGATATATAATTTCGAATCAAAAATTATATATATATATATATATATATATATATATATATATATATATATATATATATATATATATATATATATATATAATGACCCGTAGACAACAAGGTGATTGGCTGGTTATAGTGGGTTGAGGGCTGTCAGCTGCCAGGGTCAGTAATATCGTCAACGTGAAGTTATCATAATTATTCACAAGTCGAAAAATTATTGTATAACTTCCGGAAGTCGGGGTTCCAGATGATTCTAATAAGATCACATCTACTTTTATCATGTCTATGACTCGTTGTTGTTTGTTAGGTTTTACGGCCATCGACCTATGAGGAAGGTCATTAGGCCTACAACCCTATTTAATGTATGACTGATATCATCATTCCTAAATACCTATTAGAAAAAAAACGTATATGTAATTTTGATGTAATGATAATAAAGTTACGAGAGCAATAGTGGTGACGGTATAGAGATAGAAGCAAGATAATGAATAGAATCGAGGCAGAAATAAATATGTAGATAAATATATCTTAGTTATTAGAAATGAAGTATGTCAGAAGTTTGATAATATACATAAGCCTATCTTTTTTTTGAGATGATAAAAACATTTCGATACTCTGAAGCCAACTATTAGTATTTCAAAAAAGATTTCTTAATTTTTTCTTCTTTGGGAATGGTTGTGGGGGAGTGGTGATGCTAGATGCGTCGAGGACATGACGGGTCACACATGAATCTCTCAAAAAGAATTTCCAGAATCATTTGCTTCCAAGAAAATACCGCAGATCACATCATCTCACCAAGAAATTTCCACCGGGTGCTTCTCCTACGTAGACTCGACCTCCACCCCCTCAACCTTCTTTAGCACCCTCTCCCTCACTCACTTTTTCCTGCTTGTTTCTCCCCACCAAAGTAACTTTTAGACAATGTCTATATTCACAGTTACCCTAAGGTAATATCCATTTTGCAGTCGGTCATCCATTTACTTCGTAATCACCTTCCCTAGTGTGCGCTACTGACCACATTGGTCTGGGCCGACTGGCCTATCATAGCTCACCCTACCTAACCCGCCTTCACATTTCAGAAACAAGTATGGTAACTCTCCCCTTACCTCCCTCCCTCCCTCCTACGGCACTTGATCTAACCCTCCAGCGACATCTTGAGGCAGCACTGCAAGTAGGTTTGTACAAGATGTATGTACACACACCTTCATCACATATGGAGTAACCTCACCAGTGTCTTTTAAGGGCCAAAGACCTTTTTTTTTAAAGCCTGTTTTATGTGTATGAACAAGTGACGTCCACGCTTCCCACAGTTCTCCTTCCATTCCCCGTGGTGTTGGGGGTACAGTGTCTCCCACTGTGAAAACACTTGGCCTTCGTCATCCAGCTCTTGGCATATATTTACAGTATCCGCTTCCGTCTGAATCCCCTCATACTTGTTACCTGCTCTTTAACAGACGATTTACTCACGATGAACCCGCGAAAGATGCTTTGGATTATCCCCTGCCTTGTCCACAACGTTCTCTTCCAAGTCACTTTGTTCCTCCTTTCGTATCCCAGTGCGCTGGTTCCTGGTTCTCGTGTTCCTTTCAAATGCTTTAGGTGGCCTGGGTTGTGACACCCAAACCTGTATCACCTACGCATTAATAGTGTCAGTTTTCGCGCGCGCATTTGTGTCTGTGTTTGTAATTTATTCATTTGTAATTACCTCTTTGTACTGGACGGGGAGGAGGGACCATACTTATGGGGGGCGCCCACGTCTCTTGAACCATCTCTACCATCAGACAACTTGTGTGTGTGTGTGTGTGTGTGTGTGTGTTGTTAGCAGCCACGAGTTAAAGACTCGCTATACCCCGTCCGTCCACTAGTCTGATACTATAACATTACCCCCTCACGTCCTCACCAACATGTTTCTTGTTTAATATCATGTTATGGATTGCGGTTGTTATGTCTTTCGAAAAGCTGTTCCACAGTTGACATCGTGAAACTAGTTTAAGAACTAGAAGACTGTGATCAAGTCACCCCTTATCCTTTACTCTTTTCCGTGTTGTACAAAGTTATGGATGGTCTCTTACTGTGACTAGACTGTCTTTACTCTGGCACTGTCTTTGTTACCCTCCTCTGGACCTTCTCTATTCTTTTTTCATTTATGTTTCTTTAAGTGCGGTGACCAAATCTGAGCAGCATATGCTGGTTCTGGCCAAAAGTAAGACGTGAACAGTTTGCTGAATATTTCCTCTTTCTCAGTGTATGTACAAATAGTTTTTGTATGTATGCATTATGTATCTGTGCATGTATGTATATGTGCTCTAGTGTGTGTGTGTGTGTGTGTGTGTGTGTAACCCTATGTCTTCAGTGGATGACTAGGTCAGGCATTTGAAATTACGTGAAGATAGTGCCTGGGAAACACATGAATATCTTTGTGGATAGAAAATTATTAAAGTAATATTATCCAGATTAGCTAAATATATATATGTGTGTGTGTATATATATATATATATATATATATATATATATATATATATATATATATATATATATATATATATTCCT
>NC_092279.1:24759184-24771684 GCF_036320965.1 Panulirus ornatus
TTTACGACGGAAAGTTGACGAAGGGGGAGAAAGTCTCTCTCTCTCTCTCTCTCTCTCTCTCTCTCTCTCTCTCTCTCTCTTACCTTTCCCTTCCCTTCCCTTATCTCTCTCTCTCTCTCTCTCTCTCTCTCTCTCTCTCTCTCTCTCTCTCTCTCTCTCTCTCTCTCTCTCTCTCTCTCTCTCTCTCTCACCTACCTTTCCCTTCCCTTCCCTTCCCTCCCCCTCCTCCTCCTCCCTCCCCCTCTCAATTTCTCCCTTGCCTCTCTCTCCCTCCCCTGCCGTCATTCACGCCTGCCCTCCCTCCCTCCACCCAGCGTCCTCCGCCGTACAAAGGCTGGCGCGCGTCAATTAGACCATATCGGTCAAAATCGGGAGTTTTAGGGAAACAACCGGAATGGCATTACGCCGCTGGCGTCTCGGTCTCCACCTCCTCCATTACCCGACCGATTTTTTACAACCAAACATAATTTCGCAAATATAAAGTTACGTCGTACTCTTAACTATCAACGCTGTAGACTTGATATTTAAATAGATATCGCATAAGAAATTTAGATAGACCGTCTCGTAGAAATCGAGCGAGGTAATGAGGCGTTCGGCAACCCACCGGCCTCCCCAGCTGTCCTTCCTTTGGCGAATCAGTCGGAAAATTTGGTCGCACCAGATGTATAGAAATGTCACACAAAAATGGGATCGTATATGGAAGTAATATTAGTGTGAAGAAGTGTTGGGATAAAAGGGGGGGTGTGGGGGGCCCTAATTCTCCGACTGGGACGCCAGCGACGGGGATGTAACATATGGTCGTCTTTTGGGGCTTCTGCTGTTGCTCCTGGCTGTTACTTGATGTAGTAGCTGTTTCTTGTGGATGAATGTATTCTGCTGTTGCTATAGGACAGGAGATGAGGTACTGGATCCCCTGTGGTAGAGAGTGGTGGTGGTTTTGTTATGGGGTGTTATGGAAACGAGAGGGGCATTCCGTTTTCTTTCATTGTTTTGTGGGAGGTAGGTCATTAACAGTTTGAATTGTTACTCCGATTGTTTTTCTTGTGTTACACCGTCATTGTTCATGGTAATAGTTACGGTGGTAGTATTAGCAGTTTCTTAGATTAGCAGCAGTATTACCATATGTTACCGTATTGCTGTTAATGGTTTAACATTATCATTACTAGAGGTAATGGAACAATTGTCTCTTACCCTCTGCTCAACTACCTTCATTTAACGACGCTGTCACTGCTTCAGATGCGATGATCCTCCCCTTCCCAAATAGCAGATTATGCTATTCCCAACCACCCGTTCTGGAACACAACTTGTACCACCCTCATAACGACTCGTCTTTTGACGACTCCCACCACAACCAGTTGTTAGGGTGGAGGACGCCCTAACCACACGACCACGACTTCTGTAACGACCACCGTCACTCCGACGACGGTACGACCCGGCCACTACTACGACACACCACCCCACCCTCCACTCCACTCATAGCATACCAAACCACAATCACTTCTACGACCGCATTACGACTTGGCTGCCACCGCTTGTTCAACCCGTAACGACTTCTTTACCGCACAGATCACTTGTGTGACTCAAACCGAACCACTCCCCTTCAGTCCGTAACCACCATACCCCTAACACACCCTCCCTCTCCCCCTCTCTCTCCCCCTCCCCCCACACACACCAAAAAAAAAAAAAAAAGAAATCCCTTTTTTGGGGAGTTTCTAAGGAAAACCAGATTGAATCAAGCGAGAGGGCTAATTGTGAAGTCATGTTTCACGCTTGGTATGCGCTTGATAATGGTGCGGGAGGGAGGCAATCAGAAGTGGAGGTCGGTCGGTCGCCCATCAGGGCAATGTGTGTGTGTGTGTATAGGTGAGCGGCGATCAGCGATATCGGCTGGTGACGATCGACGGATAGCGATGCTGACCACAGATATAAAAAAAAAAGAAATATGGCGCCATCATCGCTGATATTACATTGTAAGAATTAATTCTAAAAAGAAAAAAAATTTTGTTTAATGCTGAACATATGTATAAATAGATGTGATAAGATATTCTCTTGCGTTTTCAAAGAAAACCTCCCAATTTTCTTTATTTTCTCCTCGAATTGTGGTAATTAGTTTTCGAGAGAGGGGGGGGGGGTACTATTTTGTTTACATATTAATTTAAACTTAACCGGACTACAGTTAATCCGTTAACACATCGACGTGTTCTCACCCGTCAGTGGTGAAGGCCAGGACGTACTTTGAGGATAAATAGATTGAAACGCTGGTATTCTCATTTCGCATCACTCACAATCGCGGTCCTTTTCAGAAACTTCATTGATAAAATCGAAAGCAATATTTTTGTTTACTCTGAGAGAAAAATGGATATACCGTATTAACATCATACTCTGATATTTCAATAACATCTTGGAATATATATATCAACCATTTTCGAGGGAAAGGTGATCATTTGGGTTGACTGTGGGCCGACTACCGCGACGACGATTCGAACCCATGCGGGGCCGTCTTAACTCATGGTCAGTAATGTTAACCACTACACTACGGAGGTCTGTGTGTCCATGCTACTGAATTTCGCCTATATATATATATATATATATATATATATATATATATATATATATATATATATATATATATATATATGGGCGAATATATATATATATATATATATATATATATATATATATATATAGATAGATAGATAGATAGATAGATAGATAGATAGATAGATAGATATATGGTGGTTACCTCCAATTTGGTCTCCAATTTACTTTCCTATGATTATTATCATTTATTCTTTTATACTTTATTTTCAATTATCTTAAGATATGTTCTCATGTGACTGATATCATAAGTTTTCTAAGTCCTCTGTATTGAAGATTTCATAATCGTTGAATGATCTACCTGAGTTAAGACCCACCTCCCATCATCACGTTTTTCTCGGCTAAGTTAGGTTAAGGTTGGGTTAGAATATGTACTCTGAGCTCAGCCTAAGGGTAACCTAACTTAGAAAACGAGGTGAGGTTGGGGTAATCTTTAGGTAAATTTTTTTCATGGTAATCTAAGTGTTAGCTTAATTATTATCTTTTCCACTTCTGATTATCATTTCCTATTACATATCTTCCTCTTTTTTTTTTTTATCTGATTACAAGTTTTCTAAAACTGATGTTTCCAAATTATTCTTGTTGTGATACAAATCCTTTGACATTCTTTTATATTTTGTATAAGTTAGTTTTTCTCGCATCTTGTGTTTTGTAGTTACTTACTTCTTATGCTTAATATGTAGGTCATTCATTTCTATTCTATATAATTTTGTTTTTTTTTTATATTAAGTTTTTTCTGCTCAGGTGGGAGAGTGGAGACGGTTGTATACGTGGTGGTGGAGAGGCGGACTGGGAAAGTGAACCCGGTAATCCGTTACCCGTGGTGGATAAAGGCGTTTTTGAGTGTGACACGTGGGGGGGTGTTTCCCTCGGGGTATGGGGGAGTACTCTCTCTCTCTCTCTCTCTCTCTCTCTCTCTCTCTCTCTCTCTCTCTCTCTCTCTCTCTCTCTCTCTCTCTCTCTCTCTCTCTTAAACACACACACACACACACACACACACACACACATAGCTGTTCTAAAGGAAACATATATATATATATATATATATATATATATATATATATATATATATATATATATATATATATATATATATATATGTTTCCTTTAGAACAGCTATGTGTGTGTGTGTGTGTGTGTGTGTGTGTGTGTGTGTGTGTGTGTGTGTGTGTTTAAGAGAGAGAGAGAGAGAGAGAGAGAGAGAGAGAGAGAGAGAGAGAGAGAGAGAGAGAGAGAGAGAGTGATTCTTTCCAATATATATATATATATATATATATATATATATATATATATATATATATATATATGAATGTCGGTTTGCTGCAGCAGGGGTGCGTGATGTCTCCATGGTTGTTTAATATGTTTATGGATGGGGTTGTTAGGGAGGTAAATGCAAGAATTTTGGAGAGAAGGGCAAGTATGTAGTCTGCTGTCGATGAGAGGGCTTGGGAATTGAGTCAGTTGTTGTTTGCTGATGATACAACGCTGGTGGCTGATTCGGTTGAGAAACTGCAGAAACTGCTGACTGAGTTTGGATAAACCGTGTGAAAGAAGAAAGCTGAGAGTAAATATGAATAAGAGCAAGGTTATTAGGTTCAGTAGGGTTGAGGGATAAGTCAGTTGGGAGGTAAGTTTGAATAGAGAAAAACTGGAGGAAGTGAAGTGTTTTAGATATCTGGGAGTAGATTTGGCAGCGGATGGAACCATGAAAGCGGAAGTGAATCATAGGGTGGGTGAGGGGGCAAAAGTTCTGGGAGCGTTGAAAAATGTGTGGAAGTCAAGAACGTTATCTTAGAAAGCAAAGATGGGTATGTTTGAAGGAATAGTGGTTCCAACAATGTTATATGGTTGCGAGGAGTGGGCTATAGATAGGGTAGTGCGCAGGAGGGTGGATGTGTTGGAAATGAGATGTTTGAGGACAATATGCGGTGTGAGGGGGTTTGATCGAGTAAGTAATGAAAAGGTAAAAGAGATGTGTGGTAATGAAAAAGAGTGTGGTAGAGAGAGCAGAAGCGGGTGCGTTGAATTGGTTTGGTCACATGGAGAGAATGAGTGAGGAAAGATTGACAAAGAGGATATATGTATCAGAGTTGGAGGGAACGAGAAGTGGGAGACCAAATTGGAGGTGGAAGGATGAAGTGAAAAAGGTTTTGAAAGGCGTGCAAGGAATAGAGTGAATTGGAACGATGTGGTATACCGTAGCGGACGTGCTGCCAATGGATTGAACCAGGGCATGTGAAGCGTCTGGGGTAAACCATGGAAAGTTTTGAGCGGCCTGGATGTGGAAAGGGAGCTGTGGTTTTGAAGCATTATACATGACAGGTAAAGACTGAGTGTGAACGAATGTGGCCTTTGTTGTCTTTCCCTAGCGTTACCTCGTGCGCGCGCGGGGGGGGGAGCGGGTGCCATTTCATGTGTGGTAGGTTAGAAGCAGCAAGTATGAATATGTACATGTGTATATATGTATACGTCTGTGTATGTATATGTATGTATACGTTGAAATGTATAGGTATGTACATGTATGTATACGTTGAAATGTATAGGTATGTATATGTGCATGTGTAGGCATGTATGTATATACATGTGTATATGGGTGGGTTGGGCCATTCTTTCTTCTGTTTCCTTGCGATACCTCGCTAACGCGGGAGACAGCGACAAAGTATAAAATGAAATAACACACACACACACACACACACACACACATATATATATATATATATATATATATATATATATATATATATATATATATATATATATATATATATATATATATACATATATTTATATATATATATATATATATATATATATATATATATATATATATATATATATATATATATATATATATATATATATACGTGTGTGTGTGTATGTGTGTGTGTGTGTGTGTGCGTAGTTCCTTTTCTCACGTTTAGATATAATGGTAAATGACTCGTCATTTCCTAACATCCTCTCACTCAACACCTAATCTTTCCTCGCCGTATTGTTATAAGATTATGTATTAGCCAATCTGTTATACATAATGTCAGACAAAGCTAAGGATTATATCCATTCGTCTCTATAATTAGGTATCATCTCTCATATCTCCTATTATCATATGATGTTCCCCATTCTTTTTTCCTCCCTCCCCCAAATTTCTCGTTTTCTTTACCGTCATTTCCTCCTGTACACAATGGTGTTCCCCACTGGTGAAAACGACTGAATTTGTCATAATAATTACAGAATTTAGTATCAATCTCGTATTTCCTGCTTCTTCATTCATGATTTCATCTTTTGTTTCATTCATTTCTATATTTCTCACTCAGTCCTTCATATTTTTTTTTTTTCCCCATCGCCTGGCGCTGGGTGAGGAGGTTATGAGACCAAGTTGTCATTACTGTCTCATTTTCCCCTCATTTTCATAATCATCTTCCCCCCCTCCCCCCCTCTCTCTCTCTCTCTCTCTCCCTCATCTTTGGCGTATCATGAGGCAACTGCTGTCGAGGCCTACGCCTCATACACCCCCCATCATTAGCGCCTCATTCTCTCTGTCCCCTGTCAATTACCACCTCACAGTCGTCGCGCCATACCGCTCCACCTCACTCCTCCGTACCAGCTCTTCCCTCCCCCCCCCCCCTCCACCCCCCCCACAAAGGAAACAAATTACCCCTCATGTTCTCTCATAATTCCCTCACCATCACCTGGCCCTCCTGTCTGTATATACAACACACACACACACACACACACACACACACACACACACAGTCCCAGCCAGGCGGTCGACCAGTCTGGCGGTCGACCAAATACCCGAAAATATCGTGTCGTATCGATAACAAGCCTGACCTCTGACCTCACTCCTCTCTCTCTCTGTCTCTCTCTGTCTCTCTTTCTCTCTCTTTTTTTGTATATGTATCTGATCGCGATGTGGTCCTTCCGTTGCTTGTTTGCCGCAGAAGTTAATTACGGCGACGAGGGTGTGATTTTATCTTTAACAACATCCTGTGTGTGCGTGAGAGAGAGAGAGAGAGAGAGAGAGAGAGAGAGAGAGAGAGAGAGAGAGAGAGAGAGAGGGAGAGGTCGTCAACATGACGCTAAGTACATCCACAAACGGAAAATTGTTGAACGGATTGAAGTGTAGTGGATAATGTTGATGACCACATGCGCTACACTCTCACTGGGGAAATATTATTATTATGTTGAAGCATTTTTAGATAATATATGCGTACAACACGCGATTTAAACTGGTCTGCGTATATATATGTGTGTGTGTGTGTGTGTGTGTGTGTGTGTGTGTGTGTGGCGAGGTGGCGATGGGAATGAATAAAGGCAGACAGTATGAATTATGTACATGTGTATATATGTATATGTCTGTGTGTGTATATATGTATACGTTGAGATGTATAGGTATGTATATTGGCGTGTGTAGACGTGTATGTATATACATGCGTATGGGTTGGGCCATTCTTTCGTCTGTTTCCTTGCGCTACCTCGCTAACGCGGGAGACACCGACAAAGCAAATATAAATAAAAAAAAAAAAATATATATATATATATATATATATATATATATATATATATATATATATATATATATATATATATATATATATATATATATATATATAATCAATTACCATAATGATATTCAAGTTTTTTTTCCTTATTGATGAGACTGACTTCAAAAAAATAGAATATATTGGTAGTATATGGTATTGTGTTTACGATTCGATTGATTTAATGCTTATTTGACATTGTGTTGGACAAAGACATTTATCATTTTTCTTTTTTTTTTTTCCTTTTTTCTTCAACACAATACAATATCATCAGTCAAAAATGTATAATCATTTGACCGGGTATTATGGTGTGGCAGGTGTCATAGTGTGTGTGTGTGTATATAGCTTCACAGATACATTAAACACCTTCTAGGATATGCTGAACACCTTCACAGATATGCGGAACACCTTCACAGATATGCGGAACACCTTCACGGATATGCTGAACACCTTCACAGATATGCTGAACACCTTCACGGATATGCTGAACACCTTCACGGATATGCTGAACACCTTCACAGATATGCTGAACACCTTCACGGATATACTGAACACCTTCACAGATATGCTGAACACCTTCACAGATATACTGAACACCTTCACAGATATACTGAACACCTTCACAGATATGCTGAACACCTTCACAGATATACTGAACATCTGACAAAAGTTGTTCATGATCATTTCTCATCGCGAGTTATGACCTGACGGCCTTAATGACCCTGGCAGTTGATAAGCCTAACGACCAGCTAAACAACCAATCATTATATCGTTGGTGAACACGTCACGTTCAGGGGAAGACGGTGCTAAGAACCATAGGTGTGAGGTGGAGGTGTGCAGTGACCTTGTATACCCAACCACAACATGTGGTGACCCTGGAGTGGTTGTGGTGACCCTGGAGTGGTTGTGGTGACCCTGGAGTGGTTGTGGTGATGCTGGAGTGGTTGTGGTGACCCTGGAGTGGTTGTGTTGACCCTGGAGTGGTTGTGGTGACCCTGGAGTGGTTGTGGGGACGCTGGAGTGGTTGTGGTGACCCTGGAGTGGTTGTGTTGACCCTGGAGTGGTTGTGGTGACCCTGGAGTGGTTGTGGTGATGCTGGAGTGGTTGTGGTGACCCTGGAGTGGTTGTGTTGACCCTGGAGTGGTTGTGGTGACCCTGGAGTGGTTGTGGTGATGCTGGAGTGGTTGTGGTGACCCTGGAGTGGTTGTGGTGACCCTGGAGTGGTTGTGGTGACCCTGGAGTGGTTGTGGTGATGCTGGAGTGGTTGTGGTGACCCTGGAGTGGTTGTGTTGACCCTGGAGTGGTTGTGGTGACCCTGGAGTGGTTGTGGGGACGCTGGAGTGGTTGTGTTGACCCTGGAGTGAATGTGGTGACCCTGGAGTGAATGTGGTGACCCTGGAGCGGTTGTGGGGACGCTGGAGTGGTTGTGGTGATGCTGAAGTGGTTGTGGTGATGCTGGAGTGGTTGTGGTGACCCTGGAGTGGTTGTGGGGACGCTGGAGTGGTTGTGGTGATGCTGGAGTGGTTGTGTTGACCCTGGAGTGGTTGTGGTGACCCTGGAGTGGTTGTGGTGACCCTGGAGTGGTTGTGGTGATGCTGGAGTGGTTGTGGTGATGCTGGAGTGGTTGTGGTGACCCTGGAGTGGTTGTGTTGACCCTGGAGTGAATGTGGTGACCCTGGAGTGAATGTGGTGACCCTGGAGCGGTTGTGGGGACGCTGGAGTGGTTGTGGTGATGCTGAAGTGGTTGTGGTGATGCTGGAGTGGTTGTGGTGACCCTGGAGTGGTTGTGGTGACCCTGGAGTGGTTGTGGTGATGCTGGAGTGGTTGTGGTGACCCTGGAGTGGTTGTGTTGACCCTGGAGTGGTTGTGATGACCCTGGAGTGGTTGTGGGGACGCTGGAGTGGTTGTGTTGACCCTGGAGTGAATGTGGTGACCCTGGAGTGAATGTGGTGACCCTGGAGTGGTTGTGGGGACGCTGGAGTGGTTGTGGTGATGATGGAGTGGTTGTGGTGATGATGGAGTGGTTGTGGTGACCCTGGAGTGGTTGTGGGGACGCTGGAGTGGTTGTGGTGATGATGGAGTGGTTGTGGTGATGCTGGAGTGGTTGTGGTGACCCTGGAGTGGTTGTGGGGACGCTGGAGTGGTTGTGGTAATATCTGGAGCTGTTGTGGTGATGATGGAGTGGTTGTGAAGAACCCTGAATAATACATACATATTTCATGTTATTTCTTTTTAACGGTATTTATGTATTCCATTTATTTTCCCACCTATTTCGCTTGTGGGGTGGTGCTGCTATAGGGGTAAATCAGTCTTTCTCTCTTTCTATCTTACGTCAGGAGGTAATACTAGGGGGTAAATCAGAGTGTGTGTCCCTTCCTAAACCCTTAGCTTCCTTCCCTTCCCCTTAACCTCCCCTTACGCCCAGTCAGGTCGTCCCCTCCCTTATTTTCCCTACCTATTATCCCCTAAGCAGCTTTGGGATGGTGAGGGTTTGGGAAGTACTTGTCTTTGGACAAGACGGTACTATGCTTGCGTACGACGGTGCGATGCCTGGATACAACGGTACGATCTCTTGAGCACGACGGTACCCTGATCCAGAGGGACAACGGGGTCGAACCGTTGATCGCGACGGTACGACCCTCGAGAATGGCACCTCGTACCAAGGTCATTAAAGCCTTTGACCTGACCCTCGAGTGCAAAAGCTCCTCCCGGAAGATAATAACAGTTCCTCCAACATATCAGCTCGTCCTCCAATATAGTACCTGGTCTTCGCGTGTATGGAGTTCGTCCTCGAATATGGATTCCTCTCCGGTAGTGATTTCCAGTGGTCTTATCCCTCAACCCCGTCCTCGAGGGGGAGCAAGGAAGGCAAGAAGGAAGGAGAAAGAGGAGGAGGAGGAGGTAAAAGAGGCGAAGGAGAATATGGAAGAGGAGGACGAGAAGATGGAAGTGGAGGAAGAGGAGGAGGAGGAAGGAAGGAAGGAAGGAGGAGGAGGAGGAGGAGGTAAAAAGAGGCGAAGGAGAAGATGGAAGAGGAGGACGAGAAGATGGAAATGGAGGAGGAGGAGGAGGGGGAGGCTCCCCCTGCTCAACGTGTTATCTCTGTCTGTCCTCGTCTGATATACATAACTCAGAAGGGGGAAGAAGAAGGATTGCAACCTCCAAGGTCTGCTGCTGAGCCCCCGGACGGGATCGGATCTTGCTGAAGGCGTCGTCGCAGAGGATTAGAATCCGCTTCGCTGCGCCTCTGTTTTTAGCCCAATCCTGGCCAAGTCCTCCTGATTCCCAGCGCTCCGGGGGTGGGAGGGCGCAAGAGGAGGCTAAGCGACCGGCCGAACGCCGGCGACTCTAGCCTCTAACCCAGGGCGACGGAGAGGTCGAAAAATCACACGTGAACGGCGGGTCCTTTTAATCAAAATATCCTTCCTTCTTTTTCCCCCATTGTTTCTGGGGATTTCTCCACCCAGCCATCTTTTATCTCCTCATGATCTCTCGTTGATTTAATCATACATAAATAACGCATGGACAGCGTAGAGGATGGGTAACATCCCTATTTACGCAATTTTTTCCTCCCTCCCCTACCAACACCACCACCCTCCCCCCCCTGAACACCAACCACACACACACACACACACCAACCACCCAACCACCCACTCCTACACCACCCACCTCCTCACATCAACCCATGAATCCTTATATGTCCGGCAAAGTAGGGGGGACATTTTTGAGTGGTGAAGAGGGAAGAAGAGGAGGAGGGAGGGAAGCGGGTGTTCAGAGTGGGGTGTTTGGGGGGTGATGGGAGGAAGGAAAAGCCACCACCTCCCCCTCCTCCCTCCCTCAAACCTCCCGACCCAACCCAACCCAACCACCTCACCCCGGAGGAGGTGATGGGAGGAAGGAAAAGCCACTAGCTCCCCCTCCTCCCTCCTTCAAACCTCCCGACCCAACCCAACCCAACCCACCTCTCCTCTCCAGTGTCGACAATATATGCAGCCGACATTTTATCATACGGATCACCCATTTGTCTTCATGATGCGGTCGACATCTGGAAAGACTGAGATTCGGTTTCCCCTTAATAAATCAAATATTGGCGTCTCGTGAGAGAGAGAGAGAGAGAGAGAGAGAGAGAGAGAGAGAGAGAGAGAGAGAGAGAGAGAGAGACCCCTCCCTCCTTCCTTCCTTCCTTCCTTCCTCTTCCCTTTCTCCATCCTGCCGCCCCCCTCCTCCTCAACCCCCTTTACCATCGCAAGGAGACGCACTCCTACGAGGGGCTGGCCGGGGAAATCTTGACGTCTTTTAGCCCCCCCCCCCCCCCCCCCCCCAACACACACACGAGGCTAGGGAATTATTTTTCTTTTCTTTCCCCCCGGCTGGGTTTTAGGGGAGACTGGAGAAGGTCGAGGTTATGTCAGCGACTGCCGAGGATTTCTGTCCGAGGAGCTGGCGTTGGAGGGGTAGGTAGAGTCTATTTTTTTTTTTTTTTCTTTTATCTATCTGACTTTAGATATTCAGAGAAGCGTATTTTACCTAACAAAACCACAAAAAAATATCCGTCTGTCTAGAATATATATATATATATATATATATATATATATATATATATATATATCGTTCTCAGAATATATATATATATATATATATATATATATATATATATATATATATATAGATAGATATATAAATATATATATAGCATTTGCTTTACGTTGCCATTAAATTACGTTATTTTTTTCAATTTTTTATTCAAAGACTCAAAAGGTTTTTATTCCATTAAACCGTTCAGAGAGACAGAAGGAAAAAACTAAAAATTATCCGATTTATAGTTTTCTTACGAGTATATTTAAGGGGGACTTAAAGATCTTAATAGTTCGTCGACAGTATCACGAAATTCATCGGGTTTAAGGTAGAACAAGAAATATTTTGGGCTTCTCTTACTCTCTCATGTCGAGAAGTCTTCCATCTCAACCACTTAACTGAATAGTATTATCATTTTATGTTCTAAGATAAACGGACTCATTTTTTTTTTTTTTTTTTTTATTAACGACAAGGATAGATCTCTCGCAATAATAGGTTAAGCAGAGAAAAATATCTTTCACAAATCATTACTGTTATACAGTCACTACAACCAAGTGGAAGGATATTTAGCTGCCCAATACATTCCCACACACACACACACACACACACACACACATCATACAGTGTCACACACACACACACACACACATCATACAGTGTCTTTAACGTAAAGTGGTAAAACAACTTCGGAAGTCTACGTATGGTTGGTTAGTACTAACATTCTTACACACACACACACACACACACACACACACAGTGTCTATAACGTAAAGTGGTAAAACAACTTCG